>NW_028262380.1:60135166-60287555 GCF_047370975.1 Nipponia nippon
AAGTACCGCTATCCTGAAAGGAAACATTACAGTGGCCCTGCACCATACACTTGTCTTAATGGCAAATCCCTCTAATGCTGCAGCTCCTGAGCTTGGGAACATAAGGGCAGAAAGGGCGCAATGTATGCGGCTGGGCAAACAGCAGGTCTGCACAAATCCAGGCTCTGCTCTGAGTCTTTCCTCCTGTCTGGGGCTGCACTGCAGTGAGATGCTTTGTTCTTGGGAGTGGTGGGGGGGACCAGGGCAAAGAGGCACTGGGGGTGCCTGCCTTTGCCCTAGCTTGCCCTGCCATCCCTTCCTGGGGATGTGAGCTCTGCCTCAAATGAGCTTCAGGGAGGGAAAAGGGCAGCATGAGTGCAGCTGCCTTCTGCTTAGGCAGAGCCTGCTTCTTCCCAAAATATGTTCCCTGCTTCCCTCACTGGACTGCTGAGCCCCTATTGGCAAATGAGCCTAAATGTGCTATTAACAATAGGCTAGGTCTTTTCTTTGAGCTGGAGGCCTGTCATTTCTTTTTTGGGGACAGGGGCATTCTTGGTGCTGTGATTTAAACTGCATAATATATGCTGACATCTTAGCACTGCCCTTGAGCTGGGCTTTGCTTTTCCAAATGCAAATGGATTGCACGTAGCAGGATAGTGACTTTTTACAGCTCCGTAGGCAAGCTGCCCGTTTCCCATGCAAGCTGAGGCTCAGGCATGCATAGAGAGTCCAATATTTCTCAGTGTGGTGGCAGAGAAGCATCCCTTGCCAGATCGCAATGGCTGTCTGGGTCAGACTGACGCAGCCAGGTTCCTCAGGGTGCTTGGGCAGGGCATGAAGCTCCTCCACTTCTGCTGGTCTGTAGCTGAGGGATTTCCTGAGCCACAGGTAGCATCTCTGTCTTTCCTTACCCAAGAAGGATTTTTCTTCCATTAATTTCTCAAATTACCGGAAAGGTTTTGGCATCTGTAGTATCCCGTGGCTCAGCTGCACAGCTCAACTATACATCTTGTGAAGAAGTACCTCTTTTGGTCTGCTCTTGAACTTAATGTTCTTTTACTTCATTTGATGGCCTTGAGTTTTTGCATCAGAAAATGCTGAGCAGTCATTCCCTACGCCCTTCTCCATGCTACTCACGATTTTAAAGACCTCTACCATATTGTATTTTCCAGGCTGGAGCCCTATTCTTTTTAAGTCCCTCTCTACATAGAAGCCATTTCACTTCTTTAACCATTTTTGCTGCCCTTCTCTATACTTTGTCCAGGTCTACTGTAATGTTTTGGCATGAGAAGCAAGTTCTGCTTACAGTATTTAAGGCGCCATGGATTTGTATGGTAATACCATTATGTTTTCTGTTTCATTCTCTGGCACTCTCAAACTGGGATGACTGTGGGATTGAATTAAATGGTGCTGCAAGGTGTTAATGGGTTAGCCCCATCCCCAGGCTGTAACTTTCAGTGTCATCTGCTCCAAGGTACATTTTCTTGTATCAGAGTCCAGCCATTTTGAGTACCCAACCATGGGGCAGACCTGCCTAGGACCCCAGCAGATTTCTTGGCATCATGTTTTGGAATCGGCAAAAACATTCCTCTACTTTTCACATGTAAAATTAGGATGAGCAGCTGTTTCCTACTACACCAGTGGATTGAGTGGAGAAGAGAGCTGCTGTGTGAGCGCATAAAGCAGAAACATGATCTGTCCTGCCACTTTCTGTCTGTCCGTGCTGTAAGGGTCTGAGCGGTGTTTCCCCAGGAGGCAGCGAGCAGCTTGCATCTGTGTGCTTGTCCCCTGCCTCCCAAACTTGCCACCCTGCAGCTGCATCAACACAAAGGTAAATTGCCATCTTCCACCCTCCTTCTTCAGCTAAAAATGTCCTTTGCTGGTCCTGTGTCAACCCTGCTATACTTCATGTTGAGGAGCTGCATTGAGAAGGGACAGGATCAGACAGCACACTACATTTCTAGTTTGTCAACTGTCTCAAGGCTGTCTGCAAAAATTAGTGTAATATCATAACTTGTCCGTATAACTGTGTAGCATTACATCCCACAAAACAATAAATTGCGTTTGCGTTAGGATATGAAGCTGCTAGCAATGCCTATGTTAATTTTCCACAGTTTATTAAGAAAATCATAACAATGCGTGCTATTTATGCAGTATGTATTCAGAGATTTATCTCCCTAGTAATGTATTAAATTAGAATGGTGACATTAGAGACATAGATTAATGTATTAGCATTTCTACTGTAGCTTAGAGTCAGGATTATATCACAAAAGGAATTAGTTTTGTGGTCTCTTCGTAGATCCATTTTCATGGCTGTCCTTCACCGGCTCATTGTCAATCACAGTTACCTGGATAGATTCATGTTTGTGTCACTTTTCTTCTTGTTATGCTCTTCCCTATAAACAAGGGGATACTGCGAATTTGAATGCTTAGCAGGGTCTGGGAAAATAACTTGTTCTACTGCTTTAATCCTTGCTTTCGGGAGTTACTTGGCCAATAGTTCATGTTTCTTCCACATCTGTTGCAATAATCCCGATAGCGACACTGTAGGACATTGCAAAGGCCACATCCTCCCACTATGACTGTCATTCACTGAATACATGTGAGAGAACAAAAACCTTATTTTTTGAACAAAGATTGGAGTAATTGGCCTCTCCTATTTGAATACTTTATTGAATACGTTATCTGTGATCTCAATAAATAAATTGAGCTTTTAAAGAGTGGCCCCTGGTGTTGTAAAATGACATCGAGAGGAACTTATCCTGTGTGCCTTTTGGACTAGTTGTAAGATAGGCTGCAATGTAAGCACTTCGAGGTTACCTCTTGTCTGATTTGTTGCTAGAAAACCAGGAGACATTTCCCACAGCGTTGGTCCTGACAGTTTTGCAGTTTTGATGTAGGGAGTAACGTATTGACAAAGAGCTTTGGAGTGCACTGCGTGAGTCCCGTTTCTGGGTTGAGGTTTCAATTTTCACACCGTAAGCGAGGACTGCAAGTGAAATTCAGTCCTTCGAATAGAAACAGTGGGAGAAATCCACACATGCTGTCCCTCTCCAGCCTCCCCTCAGAGAATAGACAGCACCCTCCAAAAATTAGTCTCAGATCAGGGAAACCTCTACAGCTGCTGTTTGGTTACCACATGGGTAAAAAATTTTGTTTACTCCTGTTGCAAGACAAACTCAAACTGCTCATGTCCATCACTGAAGTGCCGGTCCTCAGAAAATTGGCTTTTCTTTAGTACCAGCTGAACTCTGCGAAAGTGCCCTTCTCCTTTTCTCTGCGCTCTCCCTGGGGAGACCTGAGTAAGTCTGGTGGGCTGAACTTAGAGCCAGGAAAATCTTCTAGGCTTTTCTGCATATGTATCTGCGGCCTTTCCTGTCACTTTCTGGACGCCTTAGCTGTCCTGAATATAAAGATGTTGAGGCGATGACCGTCCTTCGTGATGTTTGCCCTGTGCTGATAAGCAGTGATGCTCAGCTGCTATCCACAGAGCCCCCGATAGCAAAAATATTATGAATTTAAATTTCTCTGTTTTGGTTTTATTTTCTTCTTCACACAATAAAATGCCGCCAGTGTAAAAGGATCTGATGGAAGCAGGAGATGAATGATTTGACTTTAAAGCTCTGTGGCATTTTTTGGATTCTGTAATTTCAATGCAATTTTGAATGTTTAAATTACAAGAGAAATGAATGAGTGTCTTAGACATCACTAGGATTTTTCTTTCCTCCATCTATTTTCCAACCAAGTCCAATTAAACCAGCCTAATCGTATGGAAAATTTCAGAATCCCTTCTTCAAAATGGAAATATCTATTAAGAAAACAGTCTTGTTCATCTGGTGTAGTCTGTCCTAAGTCACTTAACATTCCAGCGGTTTCACTCACAAAAACTTTTGCTTTCAGTGGAATCCTATAGGAATGCGAAAAATTAGTAAGTAATTAGCAAATATTATTGTGTGTCCTGGAAAGATTAGCATGTGCCTTTAAAGACAGTTGGAAATCCTCTCTTTCTTTTAAGAAGGAAAATGATGACTTAAAAATGTTAATCCCCAGCTGACATTTTTTGGATGCGAATGTACATGTACAGATTGTTCATGTGTGTGGCGGGTCGACGCTGGCTGGGTGCCAGGTGCCCACCAAAGCCGCTCTATCACTCATCTCCTCAACTGGACAGTGGAGACAAAATATATCGAAAGGCTCATGGATTCAAGATAGGGACGGGGAGAGATCATTCACCAATTACTGTCATGGGCAAAACAGACTCGACTTGGGGAAAATTAATTTAATTTATTACCAATCAAATCAGAGCAGGATAATGAGAAATAAAAACTAAATCTTAAAATACCTTCCCCCCACCTCTCCCTTTTTCCCGGGCTAAACTTCACTCCCCATTTCTCTGCCTCCTCCCCTCAAGTGGCGCAGGGGAATGGGGGATGGGGGTTGCGGTCAGTTCATCACACCTCGTCTCTGCTGCTCCTTCCTCCTCAGGGGGAGGACTCCTCACACTCTTCCCCTGCTCCAGTGTGGGGTCCCTCCCACAGGAGACAGTCCTCCATGAACTTCTCCAATGTGAGTCCTTCCCACAGGCTACAATTCTTCATGAACTGCTCCAGCGTGGGTTCCTTCCACAGGGTGCAGCCCTTCAGGAGCAGACTGCTCCAGCGTGGGTCCCCCGCGGGGTCACAAGTCCCGCCAGCAAACCTGCTCCAGCCTGGGCTTCTCTCTCCATGGGCCCACAGGTCCTGCCAGGAGCCTGCCCCAGCGCAGGCTTCCCACGGGGTCACAGCCTCCTTCGGGCATTCCCCTCCTCCAGTGTGGGGTCCTCCACGGGCTGCAGGTGAATATCTGCTCCACCATTAACCTCCACAGGCTGCAGGGGACAACCTGCCTCACCATGGGCTTCACCATGGGCTGCAGGGGAATCTCTGCTCCGGCACCTGGAGCACCTCCTCCCGCTCCTTCTTCACTGACCTTGGTGTCTGCAGAGTTGTTCCTCTCGCATATGCTCACTCCTCTCTCCGGCTGCAGTTGCTGTTGCGCAGGGCTTTTTTTCCCCCTTCTTAAATATATTATCCCAGAGGCGCTACCACTGTTGCTGATGGGCTTGACCTTGGCCAGTGCCAGGTCCATCTTGGAGCCGGCTGGTATTGGCTCTGTCAGACACAGGGGAAGCTTCCAGCAGCTTCTCACAGAAGCCACCCCTGTAGCCCCCCCGCTACCAAAACCTTGGCATGCAAACCCAATAAAATGTGTCTATAATTTCAGTATCTGTCATTTCTAAAACCGCTGTTTTAAAAAAAGGCAACAAAAATTCTCCCAACAACTCATGATTTCCTGGAATTTTTCATTCTTGCAGAGACGACAGTCTCATTACCATAGTAATGCAGTTTAGAGGATGCAAAATAAAAACGCGAAGAGCAAGCTGTATATTTGCTCGTGCTAGCTCTTGTTTCCAGGTCTTGATGAAGCCAGCACCACCGGCTGCATCTGCACCAACAAATATACAACCTTCTCACTGGTGAGGCTGTTGAGTGCGTTCCGGTACTGCAGTTT
The DNA here is from genome assembly GCF_047370975.1 of Nipponia nippon. Lineage (NCBI taxonomy): Eukaryota > Metazoa > Chordata > Aves > Pelecaniformes > Threskiornithidae > Nipponia > Nipponia nippon. The sequence continues at coordinate 60,140,696 of NW_028262380.1, forward strand.
GGTCAGTCAAGTGAGACACGTTTGCTGCTTGCACAAGGGCAAGCTGGACCTCAAGTATGCAAAAATAGCTGCAAGTGCTGTTTTGTACAGTTTTGAGCTCAGTTTTCCTGAGCTCTCTGCCCTTGCAGTGCCCACAGAGGCTTTCAGGAGGGCTTGGGGCTCATCTGCGTTGCACTTTCTTCTCTGCTGCTGTTGAGAAGTGCCAGTTTTCTGGATGTGGATGGGTACCAGCAGCAGCTGAAGAGATGGAGAGAAGGAAACACAACCTTCAGAGGGCTTGCCACAGGTACAAGACCTCGGTGAGGAAGGGTACGCATCGCTGCAGTAGCTTTGGCAATACTATGAGGTGGTGTTTATAGTAGTGTTTGGCATTGCAGGAGACTTCAAACTGAGAGCAGGTATTTAGAGCTTTCTTGTGGTCCTGTGATTTTCAATCTTTGCTCTCTGCCTGAAGCTGATTCTTTGGAAAAGTTAGAGATTAAAATTATTCAACTGTTTCTAGGAACATGGCTAAGGAAAATAGGAAATCTATTCCCCACCCCCTCTTCTTGCTGAACCCAACTATATCATGGGAATTTTCATTTTTTTAAAAAATCAGAGAAAACCTCTAACTGTCATTTACCTGCCTGTCATTTGATCTTTCTTTGGCAAGACGAGATGGCCTGAAGGTGAGAGTAAATGTTTCTTATAGTCATTACCAGGTTTCTTTTCACAGTATGCAGTGCCGGTCTCTGTGTAATGGGGTTTTGGGCTCAGGGCCTGCAGTTCTGAATGAAGATGCTGAAAATGAGCAACTGACAATGTGAAAGGGCCCTTCTGTGTTAAATGTCCTCGGTACAGTAAGGGGCAGTGGGCAGCAGTGTGTGCCCAAAGAGTGGCAGCTTGGTGTTAGCCATGTTCTTCTCCCCATGTGTCAGTATTGTGGAACTGTATCACACCTGGTCACCATCATTTGACATCACTCACGCTCATCTCCAAGCTCTGTGATGTATTTCTGAACACACAGTGACTATTCAGGTGCTTTCTGCAGCCACAGTAAGTGGTGAAGCTGCAGCTGGCAATACATGCAAAGCCACATGCTGCATCACCCAGAGCGAGCCTAGTACCTTGCCAACTGCAAGAGCTATTAGGCTCCTTCATAGGGTAATTCGTGACTTTGCAGGATCATTTCTTCGGGTGTTTGTCTGTAATCACACAACTTGCAAAGGAGGTTACTACCGCTGACCTGCGAGCTCGAATGTGCGGGAGATGGCCAGGCTGCATCCTGCCGTCTCATGTACACCCCTGAGTGACAGCCTGGGACAGCGCAAGCATCCTGCCCAGGCTGCACCCTTTCGTGTAGTCAGATGAGATGACAGCCATAAGCCAAGCAGCACATGTTGTTGATACTTTTTTTTTTTCCCCTCTGAGCTTTCTCTCTTTGCCTTGAAAAATACATGGCTCCGTTCCCATATGCCTCAAAGTGTTCAAACATGATCGAGACATTCTTTTGGAAGACTTGTCAACCTTACATCTCCATAAATTACTGCTGGTTTCATTGCTTATCTCTTTTGGCTAAATTTCTCAGATTTTTCAAAGGTACATGCTTGACTAGAGTCGGTTTGCAATTTAAATGGTACTTAATTTAATTTAAATATCAGCAGACTCATGGGTTTATTTAGTGTGTATGAAATGATGATCAAGCCAACATGTCAAGCAGCTCATCCCAGACAGTCAGTGCTCCCTGCTGAAGGTTTATCTGATCTACGTTGGTTCAACCTTGTGTTTTATTTCTTTTGTGTCAGAGAAATTTGTTATCAAAAATGCTGATTTATCTTTGTCTTTATTTTTCCTCATGCTCCAGAAGACTTCCAATTCAATGTAAATGGGATTTTTAGTTTAGCTGGAGAGAACCAGTGAAAATTATAGGTTGATTTATCCCTGCATTGGATAGTGCTGGTAAAACAAGCCTGAGTTTTCAACGTTAACTCATGATTTTTGGATGCCCAACTCAGCACACCAAAAAGAGGCCTGATCCTTATCATAGGTGCCTGAGTTTGGGCCCTCTGAGTTGGCATTCATATTTGAGGATGCCATAGTTCCCAATTCCTATATGAATTAGGAATTCTCTTTTGAAATTCGGCATCAACCAGAAGTGACAGTTTTTGTTGCTTTGAGCGGATGCTACTTGCAGACTGAGGACCACAGTAATGCTGGTGAAGGTGGCACAGAGAGGGTCAAGAATGACAAGACCATAATAGGCTAAACTGTGATCTAGTTTAGGGAGAAATCTTTTGGGTTTTTGTCTATCCAGAAGTAGACGGAGCTTCCTATAAAGTTTATATCTTTATTTACATCTCTTCAGGCAACAAATGCTGACCTACAATGCCACATAGTCTAAGGGAGCAAGTATGAGTCTTGCTCATGAGGCAGGGCAAGGAAGCAAAGCGAATCGATTGACTCTGTTGGCTCTGCATGTGATCTTCTGAATGGGAAGTTGTTGTCTCTTTGAACTCTTGGATGGTGTAAGAGCATAAAAACCTCAAGCTCAGTGTTTCTTTAGGATGGGTTTCTGATACACGCATAAACAACTTGCAGATCGCACAAGTCAAATGCATACTCCTGAAGAGACTTAGGATGAGCCCAAATAATGTCAGGGCTTTCGTGTGTCATGTGCACAAGGTGTGTGATTAAAACTAAAGACAAGGCTGGTAAAGCTTAGATCTAAAGTGGTTTATCTGTAGCAGCAAGTGGAGGACTCTGAAATTCTCCTGCTTGGCAGCTACAAGATAGATGGAGAGTTTACCATGCTTAAGGGACCTATGAACATAAAGTTTATTTTTTGAGGTTTCAGCAGTGCCTGATGCTCATCAGCAGGAAAACCTCATTGTTAAAATGAGGAAACTATTTCAGGCTACTGGTTCTGACCTTTCGAGTTGGCATGAATAAAAGCCAGGTTAATGAAATGCGTTGCTGCACTAGCAAGTCGGGAAAAAAAACTTGTCTGCTGCTCGGAAAAACAGTAAATGCCACAGAGATTTATGCAGAGCTCTGGTGTAACTCCAGAGTCATGTGAGGCCTCCATAGGCAAGACACTGAATTTCTGTTGGGAAAAGAGGTCACCACTTTGCTCTAGTGAAGCCCACAGCCCCTGATGTCTCAGGGTGACAGGTAACAATAGTCATAATGATTGTGACTTGCTTGCTAAAAGACACGGTCCGTTTAGCATTCTTGCCCTTATCACTTGATGGCTTCAAAGCCACAGTTCTGAAGTGCAATCAGGAAAACTGCATTTGACACGGCATGTTGAAGAATGGCATAAATCGTCCAGTACGAAGCACTTACATGTGTGTTAGGCTGGCCACTAGTCATCCAGCCGCTGAGGAGCACCCAGAAGAGTTGGCCGTTAATGAAAACACCTTGGAGCTGGCACTGAACCGATAAGACACTTGGGTCCCTGTTTGTGTTTTCTAGGATCATGAAAGTGTTTGTACTTTAACAACGCAAATTCTTGCAAGTAGTGGTTTGTAAGCTCAAAAAATTCATGTAAAGTGGGTATAAAATTGGCTGGGCACTTCCAAGTTAGTGCTTGACAAAAGAAACTATTTGTTGTTAAGAATGATTGTAATTTGTTGGATTACTTGCTCTGTGGTAGTGCCGAGGTGTTGGCTCTGCAGCCGTGCAAGCTGGATGTTGCTCTAAAAGTCGACAAGAGTTGCCTGCCCCAGCGCTCGCAGCCTGTGTCTGTAAGGCAGCAGCATGTGCTTTGCAACTGGTGTGTGCTTTGCAACCTATGTGCCTCAACGGCATTGTGCAAATTGTGTGCAAATTATGCTCAATGAGCCATTTATCACTAATGTGCAAGCTAAGGTCTTTGTTGCTGTTGCAACCATCTCTACACCAGTGACTGCAGCCCTCTGCTAGTTTGGGGAGCCGGGGGAGCTTTTTCTGCCACTATACCTCTGCTCTTCCTATTGCTTGTAGGAATAAAATCCCCTTGGAGGAATTAATACTCCCAGCAGACTGTAGCACTGGGGTGCAACACCAGCTATCTCCAAGGCGACTCAGGGGGCTCCTGCTTTTAGTGCATAACAAGGTGTCCCAGTACTTTAGGATCGGGTGGTTTGTGGCTGGGACCTGGAATTGAAGAGATCTTCCTTGTCAGCCTTTAGCTCCGAAGAGGCTTTCTCCAGCCCAGAAACTAAAACTGGCTTTGTAGTTACTAAATGCACCGCTATATGGGAGGGAAGGAAGAATTCAGGGGGGAGTTTCAGGCTTCTTTCCCTATGTGACTCCTCGTTGCCCTCCTAAACACGGGAAAAAGAAATGCTATGGCAAGACCCCTTTAAAAGCAAATCTGGTTGTTTTCTTTCTAACCTCGCTTTCCCTGGAGTAAATTAAAATACATTTCTTTGGCTCAATTTGGTCTAAAATAGGCATCTAGTGCTGTCAGAGATGCCCTGGGGCATCACTCCTGGCCTCCAGCTGCTGCCCAGAAAAGCAAAGTTCTCCCATAGCTCCTTTGTTGCCTCTGTTGGCCCCACATGAAAGTCTCAGCTCTGCTACAGCGTCTTGAATGACACTGGGTGCCCAGGCATCAGCACTGAATCTAACCCCATGTCTCTCTCCAGCCCCAGCTGCTCGGAGAAATCATGGCAATGAATAAAAGCCTGTAGATAAAATTTCATAGTGGATGACTCCTTCTCGGGGCCATTAGCGAGACTGAAAAATCAGACTTTATAATACAAAGCAATCTTCCACCTGAACTGCAGGACAGCTACTCTAGCTCCACAATATGTTATTTAAAGCCTGTTTTATAATAGAATTTGGTATTGCAGTATGTATAATTTATAATATATTAAAACCCATTTCATAATATATTTTAATCTCCGATGATGAATAGCTGGGACAGTTTTGCAGGTTCTGTAATATCACTATGGCAACATCCTTTAAAAAAAAAAGTAGGACAATTGAGATATACCAAGGACTGGTCAAGGAAAGAATAATGACACTTGTCGATTTGCATTCTTTCCTATAGTTTATTTTCTTCTTGGAAATGGCATCTATTCTGATATTTTTGCATGTGTTTTCATGAAATTGCTTGCGACATTACTGAAATGTTGCATCTCCTTTAACCTTTGCGGGCTCAACTTTGAAAAGATTTGTTTTCCATTGCAGTGCTAAATGACTTAGCCCATCTATGAAGACGATTACAACTCAGCAGCTATTGGTGGACTGGAAATATAGCTTCCATCAGATTTCCAATGTTTCTCAAAAATCAAAATAGTGCTTTAGGAGTCCAACCTAACATGCTTAATTTAGAAAAATGGGACTTGTCTGTCATACTAAATGGTTGACTGTTTTTAAAAATCAGGCTGCTTGTTTTGAAGCCTACATTTTGACTAAGCCTCTAAATGTAAATTATTCTTTTCCTGAGCAGTAGTCAGCAAAGCATATTCATCATTCATTACCAAAGAAAGAAAGAAAGAAGAAATCTCATTTCACCCTCCTTTCCAAGTGGTGGTGGTGCGTCTCTAAAATGTCACAGCAATATCTCAAAGAATTAGGATCAAAAAGTCTGAAGATCAGTGGATCACCATTTGCTTCTCAGGTGATATGCGGTTCATCCATGGAAGGCTCTGATTTTTGGCATATTCCCAAACTCAAGCAGTCACTTCCTAAAGCGCAGACTTTTGAAGGTCCCAGGTCTGAGGAACAAACGCCAACACTGCACCAGGTAGCCTTTTGAAATATATTTCTGTTGCTGGGTGTTATTCCTAGTCTCGTGCTTTCAAGTATTGGAAAAATACTTTTTGAGGATAAAAATTTATGGCTGTAATGGTTTGTTTTGTGATTTATATTGTCCAGCCACTGAGGGGCTCTTCTGTCAAATACCTAAGAGCTCCAGGCATGAGTTCCTGGTCAACGGGGAAGACAGTGCTGGAAATCTAGCTATGTAGGAGCTCACTTGCCCTCTGTGCTTCCTACTTGGTTTTCTTAAATACCTCAGGCCTCTGCTATTCCAATCAATTCAGCAAATAATTCTCCTTTCTCTTTTTGCACAGCTTCTTTTTTGTGATCCTCAGCACAACTGATTTCCTTCAGCTTCCAAATTCTTCCTTTCCAGCCAGACCTACCCCTTGCCATCAAAGGTTTTAACACTCCCTGCCTTTCTCCACCTTTTACAGAGCAGACTCTCTGTTTGACTGCTCCTTCTCATTCGTGAGCTAAAGCTTCTCCAGTGCCTTTCGGCACCCAGCCATGTTTTGGCTGGTGGCAGGTCATGCAAACCAAGAGCAGGTATTTGCTAGCCCTAGTCATGGCAGCTGACATGAGACTGAATGTAAGAATATACCTAAAATGTCTGGGGACATCCGGGCATTCATTTTTTTCCCTGTTTGTCCCAAAGCAGAACACAGATGTTGACCTTTACCTTACTAATCCATCTGCTTACTCAGGCTTTTGCTTGAGGGGTGACAGCAAATGAATTTCTGCCTATAGGGCAAATTCCAGGATGTATCCATTACCGTGCCATTGACATTTGCCAGCCGATTCTTGCGTTTTCGAAGTAATTTTGTTCATGTGCCCAGGGAAATTAAGAGTGAACTGTTACCAGGGTTTAAAAAGCATTTCTGGAATAAAATTTCTTTTAACTCTTCCTATTTAAGTCATTGCTTGCATAAAGCTACTGATTACAGAAGAGCAGGAATCCTCCTGAGAAACAGAAGTAGTGAACTTGATGAGTTCCTATTGTGACTTTTTTTATGTTCTCTGGTTCTAGAAAGCCTCGTGCCATGGGCACCTCACCCGTGATGTGGAATCACAGCCTACTAATAATGTTAGGATTTAATTTTTCCAGTTACGTTGCTCTTGCAACATAGCTTTTAAATGTGCAGCTCAAATCCCGTAAGTAGATACGTAAACAACAAGGAGACAGACTTAATCACTTTCCGATGAAGGAAAAAGTTCCATAGCGATGGGAGTGGTGACATAAATACCCAGCTTTGCATCGGGTCCGGTGCTCAGACTGCAGCTATAGGCCGTTATCTGTAAGAAAAGACAACTTTATTATGAAATGGTAAGAAAATGGACACATGGGGTCTCTTGGCAAGCAAGCTGATGCAGGCAGGCATCTCCCCGTTTCGGATGGCAGAGTGTTGGGGCTAATAGAGTTCCTGAATGGGTTTCCTCTCTTCTCATACATACCTACATTTGAGAATTAAAACCAGCTGAAAGCAGCATCACAAAAACCTATTTTCTTGTTCTTTATGGAAGACGAGTACTTTCTTATCCCAGGACCACTGGACCCGTTCATAACTGAAACCTTTAAAGTTTATGAACTGTGAAATTAGGTGACTAACAGACAGGTGAATCATTAGGCAGAATGCCACAAAGGCCACATTCAGAGACCTCCTTGTTCCTGTTTCTTGCACCTCCCTGTAGACAAATACATTTATTTCAGCACAGAGTAAGAAAAATAGCATCAAACACTCTGCATGGCACTGAGATCCCACCTAATTGCAGGGGAATGGGATTTTCCCCGGGACGTGGTGGATGCCTACTGTATCTATCCATTTATCTTCTCAGGGCGTCACGCCTTGTGCCACATTGAGGCTCATCCACGGGCACGTAGGAGTTTTTACTGTTCCTTTTTTTTTTTTTATGTGGGACACCTTTGCAGCCTCTGTCTCTATTTGCTGGAGATCTTTTTGCCATTCCAGACTGTGCCCTGTGCAAAGGGGTCAAAACAAGCAAGGAGCAAGGAGCTGATTTGTTTCAGGTCCTCCTGCCACAGGCGTATTCTGATCATAAAATCCTCCCAGCTGTTTTGAAAATCTTCAGCATTGCCTTTGAGGAAGAAAAGCCTGACACAGTCCCAGGAACAAGACAAAACTCAAACCAGCCCAATCAATAGCACTTCATATGCTTACTGGAACAAAAACTCCACAAGTGATTTTGGACTGAAGACTCAGGGGGCTTTACATTGCAGTTTTGCACGTGTCCTCGTTTTCAGATTTTTCATACGATGTGATTCAGGAGCATTGAAGTGCTCCTCATCTTTATCAGAACTCCCCTCCAACTTAGTTTGACCAGTTATTTATTGTCCCATGTGGAATAGGAGCTATGGCCAGACTGTATGTCTTGGTTAATTAAAAGGAACATCTGCTTAATATAATGCATAGTATAAATGGTATTTCCTTTGTATACCAGGCTGAATGAAATAATATATCATCTATTGACCTAAGTTCCTCCATGCCTATCGAATAACCATCAAAGAACAGACTTCTTGACATCATGCGTGTCCCCTTGAGGCAACATAAATATTGTAAGCTTACATAGAAGCAGGTGAGTCCAAAAGAGCAGAAGGGGATCTATACATTCCAAGAGTACAAACTCTAAGTGGTAACAGAAGAATCCAGACAGTGATTATAAAGCCCAGAGGTGGTTCATAAACTACTCAGGCTGTAATCTGTATGGTCTGAGTGCAAAACTGTCTGTGATAGGCTTGTTTTCCCATCTTTATGGCAAGAATAACTCCAGTTCTTCGTATACTTAGGGAGGATGGATGATACTGATGTTGTCAAGTTGTCTAAATGCCTAATAGGAGTGAAATCAAAATAACACACTTGAATGGTGAAACTGTAAATGAATTAGATAAATTTTTCTGGCTTCACACAGCCAGAGCATTCTCATCAGACCTGTCATATCCTCTGTTAATCTTGTTTGCATAACAAATATTTTAGTACTTGTTTTTTCTTCATAGAGCCCGAATTTCATGTGGGACTTTGCAGAAGGAAGAGTTGGATCCATGGTCAATAATCCAGGGGATTCTTGGCTGTTAACTTGCCTGTTCCTTGCTGGAGGTTACTGCTGGAGATGCTGTATGGTTGGATAGATGTCGGGGGCAGGAGATCTGTTGGATGCTTTCTCCTGTGCTTTGGTACCTTGGTGCACAAGCTTGCAAGCTGAGAAAAGGGTGCTCTGCAGTGCTCTGGCACTTCGATACCTGACTCCCGTTGGTTAGAAATGGAAATGGGTGGGATCTCACTGTGTTGATTCCTAATCCAGCTTCACCGTGTCCCTTCGCTGTCTTTTCCCTGTGCTTTGGCTGCCAAAACGGAGAAGTGCTAGGGCTAGGAATGGCTAGGGCCAGGGCCTCGAGCAAGCCATGCTGACAGCGTGAAAGCTTTTAGAGTGAACAAGAGAGGCTGGGACTACAGAGGAGTTTATTTGCAAGTCTCTCTGTCTAGATGGTTCATATAATTATTTTTGGTGCTTATCCCACTTCACTCAACACACAGCTGAGAAGAGTAGCCAAGCCATTTTAGATGATTTGTTGCCTCAGACGTAGGAGTGCAGGATGCCTACCTCAGTAGCCTGTGCTGTGTTTGCTCTTCTGATGCTGGAAACAGTCATCTTTGCTCTCGAAACAAAACATTTCTAACTGTCTGGCTTTGGGGTTCCACTTTAATCCTACGTGCTAATGTGCTGGTTTACCGTATTAATGCAGATTAGCTGAAAATAACTTGGCACATCAGGATTTTCTGCTCTTCTTACGCATTATAATCTCTTTGCTTTGGATGATGTTTATTACATACTGAGATAATAGGTTTAGTGCTTTTATGACCTCTGTAACATGTTCTTTTTGTGCTTCCACTGAGAACTACTCTTGCTTAGCTAACCTTTCAGCCAGTAATCAGTCCGGCACAATTACCCCAGGCACACTGGCAGCCGTTTCGAGGACTCTCTTGGGTTGAATCCCACTGCAAATCTGCTGCAAACAAAACAGGCATTTGAGGTTATTAATTTTGGCTTATTAATTTCTTTCATTGCAGCTGCAACCAACTCAAGAGCCTTCTTCAGCCCTTACCCCTGGGCTCCTTCCCAGCTGCTTTGTTTAGGATGCAGCATATGACGTTTGGGGGCTCACTAGGTGAGGTTGATAGAGACCCTTCTTGGCTGCCAAAGTGTTTAAGCCCACCTTAGAGGGCTGTTGAAGGGATTCTACCAGCATGGGCCATGTATTTATCTTGGTTGCTAACAGAGAAGTTCTGCTGCACCCATATGTGTGGCTGCTGAGTTTTGCATAGCTCAGTAATCTCTCTCATCCTTTGGCCAGATGTCTGATGGTATTGGGACGCCAGAGGTGTTAAACTTCAGAGGTCCACACTGAGTCTGCTTGTTTAAATGCTGTGTGTTCACAGATTCCGGGAGCCTTTCTTCTGGTCACCATCTGTAGTCTTTCTGGCTCTTTGAGTCTATTAATGCTGCTGTTTGCTTCCATCTTTGTTTTTCCTCCCTCAACTCCCTCCTTTCTGTATCTTCCTAAGGATGCTTCTCACAGCCTGCCTTATCTCCTCTTCTGCATAGGGGATCTGAAGTTATGCAGTCACAGCCAGCGCTTTCATTATTTTTTGACAGAGCTTTGCCTGCCCTATGTTTTGGCGGGCAGACGCTCAGCGGGAGCCTCACTAGGCAGCTGGGGACAGTGAGTGGTGCTGCTGTGCCCTGCCTTGTGCCTGGCTGTGGTTTAGGCCTCTTTTCCCTAAAGACCTGCCACTCGTGCTGGCCTAGCTAAGAGCAATTCCCTCATCTCTTTGCAAAAGTGCTTTCAGAGGGGAAAGCTTGACATGTGTCTTTGATACAGAGCAGGAGCGAAGAGGAGGGAAGTCAGTCTTACTAAGGGCAATTAATTCTGCTGCTGACAGTGAGCCCGTGTGCTCCTTGTTCTAACTTTCTCTCCTCTGAAGATGAATTTTGCAAATGGATGGAGATTGTCAAAGCCTGTAGCTTCAGGTACTATGCCACCTTTAACATTGCAGTGAGAGGAGTCTCCACCATCTGTCATCACTGGGAAAATGGCAACATTACCATTGCCTCTGTCTTCACAGGATTAAAACATGACATCAGAGGCAGCCTACATCTTTTCTCTGGTTTTTGTGCATGGATTTCTCCCCCCTCTTTGCAGTTTGCTTCTGTTTGGGAGATAATGAGGGCTACCGTCTTCCACGTGCCTTTTATCAGGGAACAGTGCTCTTCAGCAGACTCATTAAAATAATGGATGGCCTCAGATGGTTAATTATGTCTGAAACTTTCTTGCTGTCCAGCAGCAGGAAAGCTTTCTGACATGGGATGTGGATAGAGGTATAGTCTTATAATGACAGTCCTTCTACCCTATCCTTTAAGACATCAGACAGAAAAATGGTGTGTTGATACCACCAAACCAGATGAACGATCTGCTTCATTTAGGTGGGTGGCATGATCAGTTTGGCTGTTGGGAGTGGATGGATTTCAGACTGGGAGGACAACAGCAATTCGTTGGGTGTACGGGAGTTGCAGTGGAGTTTGCAAGGCACGTTGTAAATGTGGCTGAGGAAAGAAAAAAGAAATCTCTCATGGAGGCCGTCATGATTGAGGGGAAAAGATCTTGGGCTCACCAAGCCCTTCAAGCTATGCTGTCAAAGAAATGCATGTTCTGGTTAATCCATCACTTCTGATGACAGGTTGCATATAGTGAACTGCTTGAAACATGCTTCCTTTGTCCAAATTCTCATTCCTTAAAAGCTGGCTTTGAGAACTGTGTTAGTAATAGAAGAGGCTTCTTCTGCTATTGAAAAAATGTATAAAGCACAAGTCTATGAAGTACATGTGTTTAGCTTAATGGAGTTCAGCTTTCCTCATATAATCTGGGTCAGAATTCAAGATAAATTTGGTGGTCCTGACAGGGTCTGGCCATTTGGGAGCTCAGCTCTCATTTAGACACAGACCACATATTAGGAGCTGCTGCACTTGCGGTCCTTTGGACTTCCCTGGGGGTAGCGGTACTGCTGAGCAGTTGCAAAAACTCAGCTATTTTGTTACCTTACTAAATGAGTACTCATTCAGTCATGAAGTATACAGTGGCTGGCACCCAGATAAATTTTAATTAAAATAGATTTTAATTAAAATCAGGACTTGTTTTCAAATACGCATTAGTAATAGAGAACCATAGCCAGATGACACAGTAGGATGTGTGTGAACCAGGTTCTTTGGGAAATCCTATGCAGGGTCTCAAAGGTGTTTTTAAGATCTTTCAGTTTACTAGACTATTTCAAGCAGCACTGGAGATGAGGTCCTCTGAACTTGTTTAGGGTGGGTGAGCCTGTGACATATGAGACAAAGTCCATTTTGCCACAGGAACTGAAGGGAAAAAACTGTAGCTCACAGCTCTTGGAAGTCAGTCCATTTTTCTGTGTGTGTGCAGGTGCCTTCTACATACCTTAATAGAGCTGAGCCCCAGTCCCTACCTGGAATCTGTAAGTGCTGCTCTAATTCAAATAACAACAGGTGCCTGTTTATAGGTTGTATTATAAGTAACTGAAATTACTCATGTGGGTAACATTGGAGATCAAAGCTGTAAGGAAGTATGTGTATGACCAGGGACTTAGCGTTTGATGGGTGCTTATGAACTGTAAGGAACATCTGCTCTCGGTGGGTAGCAATTTCTTTTCTGTATTGAATATTGAAGTGGGTTATCATACCGTGGAATGGGTTTCCTTCTTCCTTTCATCTCCATGGCATTTTTTCCTTCCTGTTCCGATTTCATACGGATTGAGCAGTCATGATGAAAGAGCACTAGGCAAATGCATACAGAAACAATTTAGCTTTGTATGGTGTCAGATGCTGTTATGAGAAATAAACTTTTGCAGGTTTCTACTTAAAATCATAACTAAAGAACTCTGATGTGCCAAGGCTGGGCAGCTGCATAAGGCCCTTTGTCAGAAATGTCAATCAGCTGTCCTCCCAGATGCACATGGCCTGCTTGACACGCGTGAAAAATTCAGATTTTTCAGAAATGAGCCTTTAACGTTTGTTTATTCTCAAGAAGAATAAGTTCCCGGGCCTCATGGTTGCAAGGATTGCCTTTCAGATGTGGACCAAGAGTAAAGGATGTCTCTCAAAGCAAGCCCCCTCCTCTGCTCCTTGGAAGGCCCAAAACTGATGATTATACTTTAAACTGAATTTTAAAAATCAGTAAGATTTGTATGCCTGTCTCATTGCAGCATTAGTGCTAATTCTGTATTTGTTGGTTAAGGAGCTTATGAAGGCTGTGTGTGCCGGGGTGGGGGTGATGTTGGGGCTTGCAGCCATGAACGTGTAGCTGAGAGTTTATTGTGTCCTTTTCTCCTCTTTGTCTTTCATTTCTATGTAGCTTCTTTGATTGAGCTGGCGTTATTCTTTGTATACCATCGTGGGACAGTGAGGGGATCTGCATCCATCTGCAGCCACACATTTGGTGGCTGAAGGCAGCAATCCCTCATGAAGCTTCTTGTCCTCAGACTGCATAAAACTTACCTCCAGGTCCCCAATAGCCTTGGTGGCCCTGTGACGGGCTTGCACTCTCACCCTGGTGCAATAGCCCCAGGGAAGTCAGGCCTTCTCCTCCCCTCTCCCTTGGGACTCCAAGCAGAAGAGGAAGCACCTCTGGAGGCCCCAGGGCTAGGGAGGGGGACAGTGCAGGATTGGGAGGAAGGACTCAAGCAACACTTGAAACTCCACAGTTCTTTTATTGATGGCCAGGAAACGTGCAGGCCTGCTGTGCTAATACCTCCCTTGTGCGCCCTGCCACCTTTGTTGGAGGTCAGGCAACCTTCATAGGTTCAAACTCATCTTCTGGAGGCTCCACCTCCATCGGCTTCTTTTCATCTTTCACATGACAACCGCTACACCACTTAGCCCACACCATTCTTCAGGCTTTGTGGCACACCACCTGATGTCTGAGCACACCTGATGCACCATTCCTGCCTATGCTTCCCTGCACCAGGCCTGCTCCAGGTCTTCTTGGCACTCCAGGAGCCAGAGACTTGGTGAGTTGCAGGCCAGCCTGCAAAAACTTTCCAAGAGAGTGAGGCAGAAAACATTGCTTTGGATCAGTAGATGACATGCTCCTGTATTTAGTGCAGCTAATTATTTCAGTATCTAGTAAATAAGAATTGAGTATAGGCAAAGCTTACCTCTTTTGTCCTGATATTCCCCCCCAGCAAAAGTGACTGCAAGGCAGGAAGGAATCTAGGTAGCTGCCAGAAGGATTTGGTGGGAAACACCCAACTGTTCTTCCAGAAGAGAGGGTGCATGGGGGACTGAGTAAAGCAAGGAGAACGAAGCACTTAGCTTGACAACTGCATTTAGTTCCCATCCTGCACAGTCCCAAGTGCAAAGATAAGAAACCACTGTTTTTCAAGACATTGCTGACAGCTCTTGCCAGGAAGGGCTGGATTGACTTTTTACTGGCACCTTAGCATTTTTGATCAATAGCTTCACAAATGGGAGGGAGTTAATACTCTGCCATCTCGTTCTTTTTTTTTTTTTTTTTTAAGTGCTTTATTTTAATCAATTTTTTTGTCTTATTAAAAAAAAGGGTGGTATAAATGCTCAAGGATTAAAGTAACTTTCTCAGCCCAACAATTTGGATTTATGTCACTTCAAAAGCAGTTTCCTTTGAGGAACATGAACACTGGATTAAAGGTTTACTTCAGACTGGTAATTAAAAGGCTAAATCCCATATACAGCATTACAACTCTAATGTGACTGGAAGAGGATTGCTCATTAGAGCCCATAGGGATTTCTATTATGGCTTTGGGGACTGATAGCCACCCATCTCGTCGTGAATCCTATTACGGCAGACATCAAAGCACACAGCATCGTGTTACCGCTCTCCATTGGCGTGATTTTGAGCAGCCGCCACCTTGCACAGAGGAACTGCGGATTCACATTTTTCCCCTGCCAGACAAATGCTCGTGTGGATGCACCTGCGTAAGCCCAAAAGACATCCCCATCTGCCACAGAGCCATTATTCCTGCCTGTAGATCAGGTTCATCACATGCATTTAGTGGAGGAAAACCACACCACAGTTCATGACAGCCCCTGGAGTGGGGTCGAATTACCTGACTCCTCATTTCCCAGCAGAGGCCAACAAGGAAAGCTACCTTGCTGGTGGCTAGTGCCTAGGAGGCAAGGAAAAGCTGCTCCTCCTTCCATTTGCTTGCTTAAACGTCTCAGGAGTTCACTGAGTGTGATTCATGAGGCTAGGTCTCCTGCGGTTTGCAGAAATATGGTACCAGAGGCTGATCCATCTCTAGTTTGTAATATTCACTTTAAAGCAGTAGAAGCTTTACGCGTGTATTGTGCATGCCTAGATATTGATGAGTCTACCAGCAACCACTCTTATGTCCAGTTCTAGGGCACAGATACAACTTGGCCCCGAGAGCTGGGACCAGCCAGTATGTTTGTTTCTTTGTATGAAAGAAAAAGAAAAAAATCAGCAAAACAGAAAAAACTGACAACAAAAACATTGCAAGCCCTGGGTAAATGCCTTCCACCACTGCATCACCATCCCTTTGAGAACAAGTCATTTTTACCTATTCCCTTCAGAGTGGACTCAGGCCCCAGCCCTTCCCACCTTCTGCTGCAGTAATTACAGCTATTTCCCATCTGCCTCCCTGGGCTAATAGGCAGTAAAGGCCAGCTGACATCCCCCACAAGGGCAACAGAGGCAGGCTTTGCCTAAACTTGATTTTTATTTACTAGACATGGTAATAACTAGTTGCACAAAACACAGGACCATGTCACCCATTGATCCAAAGCAATTTTTTTTAAATCAAGACATATGTTTTGACCTGTGATGTTGGTGCCACACATCACTGTAGTATGTGAGTACAGATGTTCTTAAATGGATTTTTCTGGTTTAAATCTGGTTTTGTCACATCCAGTGTTGAAAATTTTATGGTTTTGGTGTGTCTGTAGGCATTGGATTTTAAAGGCAGCTTGACTTCAATGATTATAGTTGACCACATTTTCAAAGAATGGAAATAATCTTTTTTACAGCAAGTACAGTTACCTTGCTGGAAAAGCTGATTTGGATAGAATAAAAATGGTAATTTGAGAAAATTTCACCAGTTTCCTTACTTTCCACGTTACTTAGAGCAATTAGGCACCCAAACATTTTCTGTAAGAGCTTTAGTCCCTCTCAAGCCAGGGTTTATCTACATGAAAGCTGCTCTGCATCAACTTGAACTGATTCAGATTAGACTCTGTCTTGCAAAAGGAGGCAGGGCTCCAGTCTGACAAGGCCATGACAGGATGGTTGTCGGGATGGCACTCTGTGCCACTATATCTGAAATATATCTGTGCATGTTTTGGGTGGCATGGGGATGCAGCTGTTTGGGGCTATTGCTGCCCTTTGCTTTTTGTGTTTTTAAAGTGGCTAGTCAGTGAGCTTGTAATAAAAGCCGAATCTGAGCACTCTGAATCTCTGTTCTCAAATATAGAAATCCATCGTATAAAAAAAAAGGCCCAATCCCCTCTCTGTTTCTGTGTTATTTATTGCTCCTTGTGCCCTCAATTCCCTGAGATACCGAACACATCTCATACACAAAGCAATAGCCTTCCGTGAACTTACAGAAATGGAAACACATTGCATAGCAAGTGAGTACATTGCTGTGGCAGGTGAAGAGAAAGCTTAAGGAATGGCATTTAGGGCCGCTGTTGCATTACCGTACTGAGCTTCTTGCTAATTTGAGATTTTTATGGAGTAAATTGCTGAAATTTCAAAGTCATAATGTTATAAAGAGTTTGAAATATTTGGAGCCATCCTGCTTCTGTCCTGCATAATTACAGCAGAAAGCTCTAGTTATCGTGTCTGGCATCTGTCGTGCAAAGTGGACGTTGTAGGCGCTAAGTCTGCATTTCGGCACTTGCGTTGCAGGGCAGAGAAGCTGCATTTGGACGTACTCTGTATTGTCCCCACCAAGCGGTGTATGTCAGTAGGAGCCCTATGTCCCTCTTGGCTCTTGAACACGGAAAGTGACTTTTCGGTGCTGGTCATCTCAGGTCTAAAAAAGTCCTTAGGAACTTGCCATATGAAATGACTGTAGGAAAAGGTCATGTCAGACTGACCGAGTGACTATCTGTCTTCCTCTCGTCTTCCTCCTGTGTTTATCATGTCATTTGAAGCCATCCATCTACTTAGTTGTCACCACATTGACTCTTTGCTATTAAGGACCATTAATACTCTAAGAGCCATACACTGTCTGTGTAGCCTGGCTAATTATAAAAGACATAACAGGTACCTCGCAAAATTCATGCACTTTTGGGGGAATAAGCCCAGAAGGCCTCTATCGATGCTGTAATTTGAAGTCAAGCAGTGGAAGCTGCAATAGCAAAGCACTCGTGTGACTGTTGTGGGCATGATCTGCTAAATCACCCCCAAAAAGGGCTTTTAAGTCAAAAGTGAAAATTCTGCACAGCCAGATTTGACTCTGATTTCCCTAAAACCTCTCTGTACCCTTCTGGCAATATAGACGGTCCTGAAAATGAGGTCTGATTGCAGCTTTATACTCCTTTTTCTGCTCCCTAAGAATTAAGAAAGATTGGGGCCCATTGAGTCTGGTGGGACCCGCTGGGCACCAGCTACTGCATGCTCCTGCTGGGTAGGTATCCTGAGCCTGATAGATGCTTTGATGCTCTCAGAGATGAAGAAACTCTGCACTGTCCCAAAGGTGGGTGGCAGAAGTCACCGCCGTCCATCTGGCTTCCAAGAAGCCAGCTCTGCCCTTCAGGCGGGAAGTCAAGGACTGCGGGAAGTGTTGACTGTTTGGTCTGTAATTAAAAGAAAGATACTTACAAGAACCTATTCATATCCTTTATGATCTCCCCCAGGATCGTTTAACTGACTAATTTGGACAGCCCAGACAACAAATGAGGACTTGGTCTCCTCTCTTTCTACAACTCTGTAAACATAATCCTTGATTGATTGGCCTCTAATACATCAGACCTAAATGAAAAATTAATTAGATTGGCTACAACCCTGAAGCAAGCACTTTACCACTTTGTTGTTTTGTCCATTTGATCCTTTCTTCTTTGATTTATGAGCAAAGGAGAAAGGGGAAAGAAAAAAGAGGAGGAAAAAGAGGTTTGTACTGGATGTCACTTGAAGTCAGATGGGTTTATTGAAAGCTGAGCTCTGCTGAGCCAAGAAGCAAAATGAGCAGCAGCAGTGGCGTCCCTCCAGCGTGTGCCATAGAGCTGGGAAGGTTCAGAGGGAGCAGCTCCTCTCCCTCAAAACTATGCCCTAAGCAAAGCTCCCACTTCGGTTTTGGCAATCTGGGTTTCCCCTGGTGGTGTCCATGGCTCCAGTCTCCTGGTTTGCACGCCCCTTCCCTTTGATTAATTTTTTTCTCCCTGAAATTATAGGGCCAGCGCTACAGATCTGCCTTTGAAAAGGCCAATAAGAATATGTTTTGTTGGAGGTGGCAAGGATCGCCATTGCTGATTTTCATAAGAAGTGCTGGAGGCTGTGAGAGCTGGCCAATATGATTTTGGTTTGTCTTGGAAAAATCTGTCTTTGTTGAATACAGCGTCGTCTAAACGCTATCTAAACACACGACAGCCACCATGCTTAATAACCTCAAAGGGTGAAGTCTACCTCACAATGAAAAATAAACCAACTGCTTTCTAGGTTTGTAAAGTATTGTAGCATTTGGATCAGAGTTTAGATGACTTGCTAAATAAATTAAAAAAAACAAAACAAAACACAGTGAAGAGTGGAAACAAAAAATCTGAGCTTGTCACATCCAAGGGGGAAGAGCAAGTGAACAGCATACTGTTAATCGTAGCCAAATTTTGCCAAAGCCCGAGGCCCAGAAAGGCAGTTGAAAAGTAACAGTATATTAAAAACAAACCAGACTAATGGCCAGAAGGAAATAGTGCGACTCTAAAGTGAGGCGCAGTTGAAATGAGAAACTTCTTCTGTTATCTAAAGAGTTATTAAAAGGGAGGGCAGAAATTAAATTGAATTCCAGAGAGCAGTTATATGGGCAGATATATATAAATAGTTGCCTTAGTGTGGCTTTATCCCAAAACAGAAAACATTCGAGCCAGGTTGAAAAATACATATTTTTTGGTAACTAGCACAGGAAATCAAGAAGAAAATTCTGATTTGAAAGAAATTACTTTGATATAACCAATGTTGCCCTATTTCAGGAAAGTTTTTTGAATGCAAAATTAAAGTTTTGCATGCATATGATGTTTCAAGGCTCTGCTGCTTCCAGAAAGCTCTTCATCAGCTGCCTGGACACAGGAGACCAATAAACAACGTACCCAGGCTGGAGTCTTGATTTCCTGCTCAGAAAATGCTTTCTTTACAAGCCATCCCTCCCGCTTTCTTCCTCTCTCTCTCTTTCCTTACTTGATTTTACAGGATTCAGTCC
The DNA here is from genome assembly GCF_047370975.1 of Nipponia nippon. Taxonomy (NCBI): domain Eukaryota; kingdom Metazoa; phylum Chordata; class Aves; order Pelecaniformes; family Threskiornithidae; genus Nipponia; species Nipponia nippon. The sequence continues at coordinate 60,159,922 of NW_028262380.1, forward strand.
CAAAGTACTATCCTGAAAACTAGTGTGTGTGGTTTTGAGGTAGAAACTATATTGTGTGCGTGTGTACATGGTTTGTATGCAACATTTTTAAATAGACTTTAAAAAAGGCTTGGTTATTCTGAGTCCACCTGACTGGAGGGGGAACCAACAAAATTCAGATTTTTTTTTTTTTTTCCATTTCCAGGTCAAAACCTCTAGGGGTAAGCCAGGCAGAGTGGGGACTTCTGCCACGATTTCCACAATCCTTATCCTGATTAATTAGGAGGCTGGTGCCAGCTCAGGGGGCTCTAGCTCACATCTTGTAATGAAAGCTTTCAAAAGGACTCTCCTTTTTTTCCTGCCACAAAAGCAAATTTCACAACTGTGGTATTTTTTCGCTAAACGAAAGCGCAGGTTTTTCTCCAGCTGGAGTGTGGCGCAAGCCAGCCTCACTCACAAGACAAGCTGGAAAATGCTCAAACTTCAAGCAGTGGTAACATGTATGGGGCAGGTCTGCACCTGCAGGAAGGGGGGCTACTTTAATGTGCACAGATTGAGCGCATGTGTATCCAGTCGTTTGCTTCAAATATTTTCTTTTGCTTTCCCAATTTGATTGATGGATTTGAATGGGAAGCGTTCATGGTGTGGTTTGGAGGGTAAAGCCTGAGATTTCCAGTCCTAATAGGAATTTTTCTGACTTTGGTGCAGGCCCATGGTGATGTGTTTCATGTGTAACATGCCTTATCTATATATCAGCCAGTTTGATTATTTTTGAAAAGGATAATTTCTGTTCCTGTTACCCTAGTGAGATTCTTCCTTCCGCTTCTGATGAAAGTAATGTGGCACAGTGAGGCTCCTGGTCCAATTTTAGTGCACTTTCTCACCTGGGAATTTTATGCTCTACGATGCTGTGGTGAGTTTTACTGGGACTATTTACGTGTTTCCTGTGGGCTCCCCCACTTTATTATCCTAATGGTGATCTTCGAGAGTTATAAATGAGACTGGAGTGGGAAGAGAGGGTTGTTTTGCTCAAAGCCATTTTCATGTTTGACAAAGATGACGCCCTACCTAAAATGGTACAGTATGAACGTACTCCAGCTGGTTACAAGACTGAAAGGAGAATAGGTATCGGCATTACTGTGTATTTTCTCATTACAGATTTCAGATTCATATCCCCTTGACTTTTCTCAAAAATTCTGCTATTTCCAGGGAAGCGGTATCTGAACCCCTCTATGAAATAAGCGATAGCAGCCCCTTCTCTGGGTGGGAAAGGCCTGCCTGTGGTAAGGATAACAAACCCATACCACAGCTAGATTTTTTTTTTTTTTTTAAGTAATATCTTATGAGCCATATACCCTGTGCTTCCTCTTTTCTCAAAAAATACAGCTTTCTGTGAGAAAACCAGATCTGGCCATCCTTTATGAATTACGTAGCTGTAAGTATTTGCAGTATTGCATTGAGAGCAATAGGCTGAATGAAGTACATGCTTAACTTTTGGGGTGACTGGGACCACATAAGCAGTTCAATGAACCCTACGTCTTGCAAGTACTTCTATCATTTTTAGCATAACTACTAAACAGTATGAGGTGTGAGAACAATTTCTGCCATCTCAGAAATATGTTGGCATCAGGAGTGTGTGTTCAAGTAATAATAATCAAAGGGCTGGTTATTCGGCTGGTATTCCTGTTAATGTTATTAAACCCATTTCTGAGCTGGTGGTTTATTGCTTGCTGGATGGAGCAAATGAAGTTGCTGTTTCAGCCTTAGAAAGGGCAGACGGAATAGTCCATAGATTTGGGTTAGGGGCACAAATGAAGACAGGGTTGCGTTAGTGGTGACAACCTTCAACAGGAACATTATTCTTTCTTATTAGCTCCAACACAGGCAAATACGCCTGCCTGCCTGCCTGCCGTGCAGGGCGATACTCTACCTGAAGAACAGAGGGGAAAAGATTAGTAGACTGCCATTTCAGACCCCTTTGGGTCTTCAGAAGTGCTCAGCATCGAGCAGCTACCATGCCGAGCACCAGGAACTGTGAGGACCCAGTATCAAACTATACGAGCTTCAAGTGGGGACTGAGCTCATTTAGGAACTTCTCTCCAACTCCTGTCTTGAGCTGGTTTAGAAATCTGTGCCTTTAACTGAAAAACTTTTTGACTTACACGTTGATCTGATTATTTCAAACCTGTAAATAGCTTTTATGATGCAGCTCAGTTACATTACTTATTCCAGGTTTCCATTTCACTTCTATCTTAGTTTATTTTATTACAGGGAATGATACAGCCCAGAGTATTTTTCTTCATATCAAAGTTGCCAATACTTTCCTCGTAAAATGTAGTCTATATCTGATGGAAATGGGCTCAGCCTACAAGGGAAATATTCTGAAGGCAATATCAGCATTACAAATCTCTCATTGGTCTGGAATTGGGTAGGACCCAATCCTGCAAACATCCTCATGAATAGTTTACCTCAAGTTAAAAAATTCCTCTCGATGTCAATGAAGCTGCTTTAATGTAGCATGCCTAGGAGTTTGCAGGATGGGATTTTAGGCTTTTATTCAGCATAGCACTTAAGTGTATGCTTAAAATTAGGAATAGGCTTGTGTCCAAGGTGAAGCACATGCTTTTCGTTGCCAAACCAGGATGCTTTTTAGTCCCTTTCCTCTACCAGAGGCCTCATCCCTGAATCAGGCCAGGTAGCTGGGCTCTTCTACCTGCCTAGAGCCTGCCTAAATTTAATGAGGCTGCTGGCAAGTGGGGCTTTAAGCTCAAATTGTAAAAATCAGAATCACAGCTCGTAATTTGCAATTAACAACTGATGACAGTTATGACAACGGAGCAAATAATAAGTGCATTAACTTATTAATGGCTCATTTCATTAATTTCAGGTCATTTTGTGTGATGGCGCTAAGGGCTGGCTTTGTCAAGCTGTGTTTCTGGTCAGTGCCTGATGTGCTTCTTAAAATGGATTATGGTTTTCTATCCTGACTTTCCTCACCCTGTCAGCAGAGTGGGGCTGTTTGGCGCCTTAGCGTTGAGGATAATTTCTTGAAAGCTCAAGGAAAGGAAGAGTTGAATTAGCAGCCTAACCTGCCAGTCAGGTACCCTGTGCTTCTTGCAGACTAGTCATGCATATGCACCCTTAATTCTCTTTGCCTTTACTTGAAAATAAGAAGTTTGGGGTGCCAGTTTTGTAAAATGAAGTAATTTTGCCTTCTAAAGAAGCCAGTAATGAGGGGAGGCAAGGTAATCATCGAGGGTCTGCGAGGGCTTAACTACAAAATGTTCTGCTTCATTTTGATGTCTTACCTGTTTTTAAAATGCTTAAATAATATCCCAAGTCATTTTCAGACAGGATTTTTTAAGTTGTAAAGAAGTCAATTGCCTTGACCTACCATTGCTGTTGTTCATTACCTGCAATTCTTACAGGAATCACACCTGGATAATTTTTGAAATTGTTGCCGAGATGCCAAGAAATGAATATGTTTCTGAGTTATTTCATACCCTGATCGCTTGCCCTGTTCTGATAACTTCTGTTCCTGGTTGAGAGTTACTATCTCACGTTACATTTGAAGAAATTTGATTTTTATTTCCAGGCAGGAAAGGGTTTTGGGGTGTAAAATCTGTCATCTAGAGTTTGTGGCAGGAGAAGTGCAGAAATGGGGAGTGCTTCCTTTGAGGGATGCCTAGCAGATGGTTTCTCTCCCGCAAGCTGCTTTGTGGCCCGTATGCTGGAAAATGATGCCATCGTAATACCAGCCTCGTCCTGTTACCCTTTTTGACTATGGTATGCTGCAGGCTGCCATCAGGTAACACTCAGTGTCCCCCCATTCTTGATCCTGTTTTTTTGAGCTTGGATTAAAGCAGTTTAGCCATTTTGCTGGCTTTGGTCCTGGATCCTTGTCTCATGTGACAGCCAGAGATGATTTGATGCGTCTGGGAGAGGGGATGGAAACACTGAGCTTGCTCCGTGCCCCGCTTGCTGAGCAGGCTGGCACAGCAGCAAAGCTGGGGCTGCTTTTCTGTGGGCCTCTGCTGAAACCCACTGTCTGCCGTGCTCAGCCCACGTGTGCGAGAGGATGAGGCACCCTGCACAGCCGCAAGCCCACTCAGATTAAGGCAGGAGCAGTGCCAGCAGGTTGGGGTGCCCAAAATATGGGCAAGGGGAAAGCAGCCAGTGCAAGCTGAGTGCCAGCTTATTGACTTACCGAGAAGGACTAACAGATCAAAATAAATGCAAATCCTGAGTGTAAGCACTGACCCGATATGTCATGCTTACTTGGTGGATAGGAAGAAGAGAATATAGCACTAATGACAACTGCGATACAGTCATTGAGTACTTCAGTTTGAGAGATTTTTCCAGTGGTAATTAACATATTTAACTTATTTCTAAAGATTTACAAACATTAAATGCCACTAAGCATTCCATGCCATGAATGTCAAAGAAGCTGATATAACTTTGGAAGCATATATTTCATCCATCATAACACTCTTGTCACTTAAATGGCACTCAATCCACTTAAAATTACAGCGATTATGGAAGAACATCAAGTTTCATCAGCAGTGATTACGCTGTGATTATCAAACACGCGCTTCTCTGGGCTTCTTTTGCTCTTAGGCAACTGCCAGTTTGCAAATACACGTTGGGAAAGAGTGTTTGGGGCTCGGCAGATAAACCTGGTGTTTCCATCCCATCAGAGTCAGTCTTTTCAGCATGTTAATTTGTACTTTGGGCAGAGAAATTTAACTCTTAAGAGTGCTTTGGAGCAAGAAGGAAGTTCAAGTCTCAGTGGAGACCTTCTCCTCCATCTCCAGAGGACCATATTGGTTAAACTAATTGTAGGGAGGTTTTGGTTAGACACTTTAGGGTCTTTTCCTGGCTTTCCCTCATCAATCCACTGAGATCCATTAGCGGTAGTGAACAACCTTTTCCAGGCAAGGGGATGGAGATCATAGAATAGATTCATAGAATTGTTTAGGTTGGAAAAGACCTTTAAGATCATCAAGTCCAACTGTTAACCTAGCACTGCCAAGTCCACCACGAAACCATGTCCCTAAGCACCACATCTACCCGTCTTTTAAATCCTCCAGGGATGGGGGATCATAGAATCAGAGAATCATTAAGGTTGGAAAAGACCTCCGAGATCATCGAGTCCAACCGTTAACCTAACTGCCAGGTCCACTTCTAAACCATGTCCCTAAGCACCATATCCACATGTTTTTTGAACACTTCCAGGGGCTGTGACTGCACCACTTCCCTGGGCAGCCTGTTCCAATGCCTAACGACTCTCTCTGTGAAGAAATTTTTCCTAATATCTAACCTAAATCTCCCCTGGCACAACTTGAAGCCATTTCCTCTTGTCCTGTTGCCTGCTACCTGGGAGAAGAGACCGATCCCCACCTGGCTACAACCTCCTTTCAGGTAGTTGTAGAGAGCAATAAGGTCTCCCCTCAGCCTCCTCTTCTCCAGACTAAACAACCCCAGCTCCCTCAGCCGCTCCTCATAAGACTTGTGCTCTAGACCCTTCACCAGCTTCATTGCCCTTCTTTGGTCAAGCTCTAGTACCTCGCTGTCCTTCTTGTAGTGAGGGGCCCAAAACTGAACACAGCACTCGAGGTGCCGCCTCACCAGTGCTGAGTACAGGGACACTATCACCTCCCTGGTCCTGCTGGCCACACTATTCCTGATACAAGCCAGGATGCCATTGGCCCTCTTGGCCACCTGGGCACACTGCTGGCTCGTGTTCAGGCGGCTGTCACAGGCAGCTCTCCAGCCACTCCTCCCCAAGCCTGTAGCGTTGCATGGGGTGGTTGTGACCCAAGGGCAGGACCCCGCACTGAGCCTTGTTGAACCTCATGCAGTTGGCCTCGGCCCATCGATCTAGCCTGTCCAGGTCCCTCTGCAGGGCCTTCCTACCCTCCAGCAGATCGACACTCTCACCCAACTTGGTGTCATCTGCAAACTTACTGAGGGTGCACTCGATCCCCTCATCCAGATCATCAATGAAGATGTTGAACAGGACTGGCCCCAGCACTGAGCCCTGGGGAACACCACTTGTGACTGGCTGCCAACTGGATTTAACTCCATTCACCACCACTCTCCGGGCTCGGCCGTCCAGCCAGTTTTTAACCCAGCGTAGCGTGCACCCACCCAAGCCATGAGCAGCCAGTTTCTCCAGGAGAATGCTGTGGGAAATGGTGTCAAAGGCTTTACTAAAGTCTAGGTAGACACCATCCACAGCCTTCCTCTCATCCACTCAGTGGGTCACCTTGTCATAGAAGGAGATCAGGTTAGTCAAGCAGGACCTTTCCTTCATGAACCCATGCTGGCTGTGCCTGATCACCTGATTTTCCTGCACGTAGCCCGTGATGGCACTCAGGATGATCTGCTCCATGACCTTCCCTGGCACTGAGGTCAGGCTGTCAGGCCTGTAGTTCCCCGGATCCTCTTTCTGACCCTTCTTGTAGATGGGTGTCACATTAATTAACTTCCAGTCAGCCAGGACCTCCCCAGTTAGCTAGGACTGCTGGTAAATGATGGAGAGTGGCTTGGCGAGTTCCTTTGCCAGCTCCCTCAGTATCCTCAGATGGATCTCATCTGGCCCCATAGATAAGGGATCTATGTAATCTTCTCTTGGTGGAAAAGTGGGGGAGTAATCTTTTTTTTCCCTTGTTTACAGCCTTGCTTATATGCCTGACTTAAGTGAAAATTTAAGGCTCTGTATTTCCGCAGGAAAAGAATAGCAGAGAGAGATGAAAATGGAAAGCCCAATCCAGACCCAAGTTGCTGCCAATGGAAAAATTCCTGCTGGTGCCACAGATCTTTAGATGGCAAGAGAAAGTGTAGGAATTGGGGGAGGGGGGGCAGTCCAAATTGGCCTAAATGTGTTTCCCATCAAATCAGTAATAAAACTAAAGCACAGGAGAAAATATGCTGCTTTTTTTTTTTTTTTTTTTTTTTTTTTTTACTTGTCTGTGGCTTCAGGAGCCAAATTTCCAAAAGGACTCAGCTCCCTGCAGTTTGTCCTGAGAAGAGCAGCCAAGCTCTGTTGAAAGCATGAATTTCATACAGCATCCATGTTGGACATATACTCCCTTCCCTTCGCATCTGTTCTTTGTGTTTGCCTTCCACACTCTAGCAAGCACTTTGAGTAGCAGGAATTTTCTCTGAAAGACTGGGAAGTAAGCAAATATAAAAGAACACTTGCAAAAAGCAAAATGTTCACTTTGCTGAACACAGAGCCCAAGAGCCTCGAGTGCACAATATTCTGGCTACAGGGACACCTGCTTACTAAGCCCTCCTTATTTTTTCCCATTATTTTTGAGAAGCACAGGTCAGTCCTGTGATTTGCAGCATGGTTGCATGAAGGGTTGTATTGGCAGCAACGTGGGTTTTCTGAGCAGGCTTTGCCACTCTGTCCAGCCTTGCAGGGGACAGGAGTCCGTGTCAGCTGTCAAATAAGAGAAGTTATAAGGTGGCAATCCACGTGCGATGAGCACTGACCAATCTGCCTTGCTTTGATTGTTTTTGCTATCCGGTATCTCCAGCTGCTTGCAAACAATCTGTGCACCCAAACCAAACTAACAAAACCTTTCAAAACTTAAATATACCTACACTTGTATAATAAACTTCAGAAAAGTGGGCTAAATTTTCTAGAAAAGGTATTTTCTGGGAAAATATTTACTTGAACTGGCACTTGATATTTTGGAGGAAGACAAAAATAGGTGTTTATTCTATAGTTTACTAATTCTATCCATCTTGAAAATATCCACTGGCTGTATTTATTGCTGTTTACGTTTACATGAAGATGTAGATATTAATAGCTGTGGTTCACATATGTTCACATCTAGGCTGTATCCTTGAAACGAATGCATTTCCTTTCCTTAATGGAAAGAAGAAAAACTCTGCTCAAAATGCCAGATTTTCCAATATAAGCTTTGATCGCTGCAGATGTATGCACTGAGGCAGGTAGTAAATCCCTCTCAGTATTGATCGCAGGTTTAACCGGTGGGTGACTGAGCAGTTTTAACCTTGTGAAACTGCGTACTTGGAAATGATGTGTCACAAAATCTAACCTATGCTATGGAGAAAAACAGATTTCTTCTAGCCATCCCCAGGACCGGTAGGTACCTCTGCCCTGTATATAGCAATGTAGTACGTATACAAACCTTCAAGGGACCACGCTGGGTCATGGTGTTTCGAATAAAGCCAGGACACAGGGACTTTGTTGTAACTTAACATCCGCATCTACTGCTGCACTCTTAGATGAATCTTATTATTACGCATATCTTATGCATACAAGTGTGTATGCAGAAAGGGAAGGCAAAATGGAGGGATTGGAGTTTTCCCTCTCTCCAGACATCCCGTTCCTGTTATCTTCTGTGTCCTCACATTTTAGAGTTGGTCACCCTCTCCTCTTTTCTCTTTGCTGTTATTGAAATGAATAAGCATTCCTAGATGTCTTTTGTTTTGCTGCTTACCTTTTTACGCGCCTTTTCAATACTTGGAAAATGGACAGTGTAATAAGCGGGGTCCATTTAATTCTGTGCCTTCATAGGTTTTAATGGTGGACATCTCAGAGTGTTACAAGTTACTGACAATTTTCCTCCTCTAACTCCTGTCAAGAACACCTTGAAACACAGTGTGAGAGAAGGAGTTAGTCTGTGCTTCCCCTTCTCTTGGCCTTCCTCGATTCTGTCCGGATACAAATGTGTAAAAGGCAAACAACTCCAAATTTCTGTTGTTCAGGGTATGTTTTTAAAGACAGAAAATCCCCAGAATTTATTTAGAAGTATTTTTTCATTAATCAACAGAAAATCTGACCATCCTGTCAAAAGTGATATTTTCTTGGATGGCCATGGATTTATTTATTTATTTTGAAACTTCATTTTTCATAAGGATGATTTGTTGAGTCAGAACATTTTTACCAGCTCCTCTGAAGACTTGGTCATGAGGAAACCGTCAAAATGTATGGGGGGAAATTTCATAAATAACGAGAAATGAAGCAACTCCTCTGCAATGAAGCAGGAAATGACTGCTGGCATCCAAAGCTTCTGCTGTGCCTTACTCATCCTAGAAGGATTATTACTGTGTTTTATTCCTGTAGTTGGAAAGCAACCCAAACCTTTCTGAAAAGATGAAGTTCAAAACACTAGATTTAAGTTTTGCTGTTAGCTGTCTAACTTGTTCTTTGTTTATTTTAAATTCTGTTTATGTGGACAGCATTAGAGGAGTTACTGTGTTCTGTAATGAGAAGAAGCAATTTTTGCTCTGAAAGCCTACCCAAACTAGCGGAAAACTGATGATTAGAACTTCAAAATTTCTCCACTGAGTAGTTGTGCGTTTTTGTGAAATGAGGAAGCTCCAACCATATTCTGCATCTTTGTCTGGATGACCTTACAACTTTTTTCATTTGCATACCCTGAGAGATCACCTTCTGCAGCCTAAAAGCCTTGCTGGTGATCCTGTCTGATGGTTAAAGGATGCTGGCAACAGAAGTAGCATCTTTTGTTAAACCAGCTAATATAGTTGGAAAAATAGTAGTATGTTTCTGGGTGCAAAAGCCCTTTGTGAGCTTAGTTACAAGCTAACAGCATTTGCTGAAAGTTCACTTAGACGGGTACCAGTTAAAGTATCTTTGAAAGAAAAAATTATACTACAGGCTGGTGCCTATAGCACAGCGGGAGCATTGGCAAAAGGATAGACAGATGATAAGCATCTTATCTCCTGGAGGAAAACAAGGGTGCTTTATAACTTGTGAAACACAGCAAGGTTAGAGAGGGCAGAGATTATATTGTTCCATAAGACTAATACCTGTATTGAGTTTTCCAGTTCTTAGTACAGCTATCAGTCTTGTTCTCACGTTTGCTGTTGGATGGTATTTTGCAGGACTCCCAGGTGGGAGGGATCAGTGAGGGAGTGATGCTTTTGTGAGAGTTTTCCCCCGTTAGCAGCGTGTTCCTCATCTTTGAGTGGTCGTGTAAGCAATTTCTGGTGCAGGTTGCCTCAGCCTTAATTGTATCAAAATAGTCATTTTTATAGAAGCATAAGAGTGTCTTCACACTGATACTTTTTTTCTTGGCTTAAATATCCAAGTTTAATTACAGGAGAAAAGCTTTCTCAATCTTCAAGAGCATGAGTTTAAAACAGGCAACAATTTCTGTGTTTAAAACTATTTGGAGAAAATCATGTCACAGTTTCACTGTATTTCAGTAATCTGAAGCAGTGCTGCTGGTTCCACAGCTTAAGGAAAATGAGGTGCTGCAATGGGGAAAAGAAGATGTAACCTTTGCTTTCCCAATATGCATCTATTACCTCTCCATTTATTCCTACTGCTACGGTCTGCTACCTCTCCTGTTAGAAACCATCATGCTTTCAGGCTAAATTTATTTACAGTGGAGACAGATCTAGCCATGCTTATGTTAACACTGGTTTTAATAGCCACCTTTGGATTTTTCTGAGAGATGAGGAAAAGCTGTGTGTTCTCTCAGCTTTTCCTTTGCTATGCAAAACATAGCAAGTTATTTTAGTTTCTTGTCCTAAACGGGGCTGGCCACTAGCCTTATTCGTGTAGCCCTAGTCCGTAACTTTTTCTGTCTTGGCTACAGGAGACTGCGGTAGCACTTGAGCTCCCTCCTGCTTTCCGGGCTGTGCCCATCCCGTGGAAGTCCTGTCCATCATTCACTGTCAGCTCCACAGGTTTGACTTTCTCACAGCACCTTCAGACAGGTGTTTTGAAACCATTTTATGATCAGCCTGTCCTCCAAAGTCTTTTCCTGCCATCATTTCAAGCAGCGAACTCACAGCAGGTTTTTTCATCAGCAATCCTAAATTACCGCCCAGGACCCTGCTCAGCTCCATCCCTCGGCCTCCCCCCAGCTAATTTTGGCTGCAAAATGTGCCAATTTTGCCATGGGATGGCGGTTAATTCTAACATAGTATCATCAGCAAATCACATCGGTATGCTCTAGAAGTCATGCAGAGGCTATTAATTTAAATAATACAGAAAATTATTCCCCAAACCAATTTTTACCTTCCAGACTGGTTCATCCCTCCCCAGTGCAATCTGTTGCCTCTTAGTTGGTTTCATAGCTGCTTTCAACCCCTCTGCTAATCCCCATTTTCTCCATTTTGAGTATTTCCCCTGTGACATTGTAACCAATGCTTTATTGAAGTTTGAATAGCCTCCACTCTTGCATGTCCTTTATCTAGAAAATGAATTATCTTTTTAGAGAAAGCTACCAACTAAGACTTGTATGATCTCTCTTTGGTAAGCTCATGCTACGCTTTTTCTTCTTTTTCTGTTTGTCTGCCTTATGTTGTTCCTTCTTTCAAAAGTTCTGCCTTTGCCGTCAAATTAACATTTTGTAATTGCCTCCAACTCACACTTCTTCCTCACTTCCGTTCTCAGTAGATTGATATTTTTCACTCTTATGACACTACTATGAGTTGCCAGATTTAATAAAAATCCTTTCTATTAGCATAGTGATCTCATGAGATTTGTTTAAAAAAAATAAAAAGGCTCTGAAGGTACAGGGCAAGCTCATATCGGCAAAGGGGATAGAGCCAAAAGAGGTCAAGAAAGTGAATTTAGACTCCTTGAGTCTAGAAACAAATCCCTCCCCCTTGCATCTGCTACTTGAGGATATCTTTCTTGCTTTTATCTGGGGAACTACAGGCCTGTCAGTCTGACCCTGGTGCCGGGGAAGGTCATGGAACAAATCATCTTGAGTGCCATTATGCGGCAAGTGCGGGACAACCGAGGGATCAGGCCCAGCCAGCATGGGTTTATGAAAGGGAGATCCTGTTTCACTAACCTGGTCTCCTTCTATGACAAGGTGACCCACTGAGTGGATGAGGGGAAGGCTGTGGATGGTGTCTACTTGGACTTTAGTAAGGCCTTTGACACTGTCTCCCACAGCATTCTCCTGGAGAAACTGACTGCACACGGCTTGGATGGGTGCACTCTACGCTGGGTTAAAAACTGGCTGGACGGCCGAGCCCGGAGAGTGGTGGTGAATGGAGTTAAATCCAGTTGGTGGCCGGTCACGAGTGATGTTCCCCAGGGCTCAGTACTGGGGCCGGTCCTGTTCAACATCTTCATTGATGATCTGGATGAGGGGATCGAGTGCACCCTCAGTAAGTTTGCAGATGACACCAAGTTGGGTGGAAGTGTTGATCTGCTGGAGGGCAGGAAGGCCCTGCAGAGGGACCTGGACAGGCTAGATCGATGGGCCGAGGCCAACTGCATGAGGCTCAACAAGGCTGAGTGCCGGGTCCTGCCCTTGGGTCACAACAACCCCGTGCAACGCTACAGGCTGGGGGAGGAGTGGCTGGAGAGCTGCCTGGCGGAAAAGGACCTGGGGGTGTTGGTTGACAGCCGCCTGAACATGAGCCAGCAGTGTGCCCAGGTGGCCAAGAGGGCCAATGGCATCCTGGCTTGTATCAGGAATAGTGTGGCCAGCAGGACCAGGGAGGTGATGGTGCCCCTGTACTTGGCACTGGTGAGGCGGCACCTCAAGTGCTGTGTTCAGTTTTGGGCCCCTCACTACAAGAAGGAGATCGAGGTGCTGGAGTGTGTCCAGAGAAGGGCAACGAAGCTGGTGAAGGGTGTGAAGCACAAGTCTTACGAGGAAGGAATGAGGGAGCTGAGGTTGTTTAGTCTGGAGAAGAGGAGGCTGAGGGGAGACCTTATTGCTCTCTACAACTGCCTGAAAGGAGGTTGTAGCCAGGTGGGGATCGGTCTCTTCTCCCAGGTAACAAGTGATAGGATGAGAGGAAATGGCCTCAAGCTGTGCCAGGGGAGATTTAGGTTAGATATTAGGAAAAACTTCTTCACCAAAAGGGTGGTCAAGCATTGGAAGAGGCTGCCCAGGGAAGTGGTTGAGTCTCCATCCCTGGAGGTATTTGAAGAACGGATAGATGTGGTGCTCGAGGACATGGTATAGATGGACTTGGCAGTGCTCGGTTAACGGTTGGACTCGATGATCTTAAGGGTCTTTTCCAACCTTGACGATTCTATGATTCTATGATTCTTTAGCATTTGGAAGTCCTCAGGTAGGACCAGTTGATTCAGACTCTTTTCCTTTTTGGAGCTGGAGGGACATAAATTCACCAAGAACAGATATAAGGTGCCCACTTTTGGGGGAGAAAAAACCAATATCTCCCCTGGCAAAGACCAAAGTATCTCTGCATCATAGTAGGCCCTGTTACATGTCTGGGCAAGGCCACCCTCAGGGGCCAGCAGCCAGGCTGCCCCCAAGCCATCCCTGCATTGCAGCTGGTCAAATGCCATGTTTCACGCCAGGGCAAATACCTCCTTGCAGCCGGGTTGGAAAGGTTCAAAGGAATGCAGACTTCTAAACTGCAGATATTTCCTGCCCTTAAAGAGTACTTTGTGCTGGAAATTATGCTTTTACAAACAATCCTGGGGGCTTTTCCTTTGCGTTTGTTGATGTTCTTGGGAGGAGCTGTGGGACACCACGTTGTTTATAATTATGTTCTGCCATTGCCTCGAGAGGGCAGGATGTCGTTGTGCTTGGTGCTGTACAAACATGCTGAGGCGATTCCTGCTCTGAGGGATTTCTAGTCTAAGGAGAGGTAGTGGGAGAAAGGATTTGTGGATAGTGCTCAGAGATGGGGAGCAGAAAGTATCCTGCCAAAGCTGGCCCTGCAACCCTGCATGGGGCACAAGTGAAAACAGAACCCAGTAACCATGACTTCCAGTTCAGTACCTTGATTTATATATAGCAGAGCTTGTACTTTAATTCTGTATCCCTTTGTCCCTTTTCTTTTTCAGATTCATGATTTAAAATCTCCATAAATTAACATATGTCAGAAAAATTAATGTGACTTAATTTTCTTCCCTGCTTTTGCAAATTGAGTTTGGCCCCTGTGAACATCTTTAAATGATCACACACTGCCTCTCTGACTTGCTCTGTGAGGAACCAAAGTTCAGTGGTGCTAAGTCACATCCAAAAATGATAATGGGCTTCTAATGTGGGGAAGGATTTTGAAAATCCATCCCACAGAAAATTAGCGCTTGGGAGCAGTAAAATTCAAGCGTATCTTGGTTAATGGCTTGCTATTCCAGCACAGGCGTGAAAGAGAAAAAAGTGTCAGAAGGTGAATTTGAGATACAATGGAAGAGATTCCCAAATTGGGTAGTATTTTGAGGGGGTCCTAGTGTCTGATTTCCTCCTAGTTTTTAGGAAATCCCAGTATCAGTAGGTTGTGCAAGCACAGAAAAATTGCAGTAGAGTTGATTATATTTGCTGTGAATAGGGAACAACATTTGCTTAAGATGTTGTGTGGCTGAGAGCCTGAGGGCACACAGGGTATGGATGAAAAATGACGCTGCACAGAAGTGTCAGGCTTAGTGACGGACAGAGTCGCTCATCAACTCAATGTGATTTTTTTCTTTTTCTGCAGGATTACCAGAATGTGATTTGGATTTTGTGGCCGACATTTGCAGAGCAGGTGAGTATCACTGGGCTTCCAAATCCACATTTGGGCACCTAAATGTGTGGCATCCTGCACCACCCTGAAGGCTTTGACAACAATTATAGACACCACTGCCCACTTGTTAAAGCCTGTAAGTCAGGCACAGAGGTGCTTAATTCTCCAGGCTTTTTTCTGTTTTTTGTTTGTTTGTTTGCTTGTTTGCTTTTTCTGGACTATGCATAGCACTCTCTGTCAGCTCTGTGGTGATCACTGGAAAACCATATTGCATCTCCCCCATCAACTGATCAGACGTGCTCCTGAGACAACCCTAGAATCAGCATTATTTCGGCAACAAATAATTTCAGGATTTTTTTGGTATTTTCTTCACCCTGCTCTCAAAAAGAATGGAATATTTTTGCCTTGACAGGTGTGGATCGTGTGCTAATTTATCTAAAGGCATGTTTTTGCCAGGCTTGGTTGGAAGAGAAAAAGTGTAACATCAAACAATTTTTTATCATTTTCAAGTCTTGAGTAGCTAGCTTTTGCTAACCATGGTTAGATAAGAGTTGTTTGGGAAACTTTTCTGAATGGTGGTATTTTTCTACTGCAAAGCAGTGATTTGTCAAAACAACTTTTTTTCTGAAATGTATTGGTTTGATGTAAAGTTCACTGCAAAGGTACCTCCAGATGTCAGATGAAATGAAAGCGCATGATCCCCATTACACCCCAGAGCAGTTACCAGTCCTGTGTTTGGGGCACGCAGCGTTCAGACTGCCTGTCTGCTTGTGCTAAAAAAGTCTTTCCTAGATGTAATCTGCCTCTTCTTCTCCTCTCTACACTGCCACTTTTTGTTTTTCTCTGTTATGTCCCTCCCCAAACCGTGTCTCCCACAGCCCATAGCTCAGGGTGGCCTAGGACACTGGCGCAGACTCTTCTCTCAAAAAATCTTTCTTCCAAATCCTCCAATGACCTGTTACCTATTAAGTGGAAACAAGACTCTGAGACAGGCCATCTCTCCTGGTGGAGAAAGAAGGTAGCGGGTATCCAGTCATTTTTACTGAAAAGTCCTATTCTTTGCAAAAGTCAGTAGGGCTCTTCATGAATCCCCTTGGGTGAGGGGCTCCGGGAGTGCTGGGAATTTAAACCAGTTAAAGAAGAGTAAAATGTAGCATGATACTGGGGTGTATCTACTTCATATACACTTCACTAGAGGAGAAGCTACCTGATACCAGAAGTTTTTTTTAATTGCCAGGAACTGTATAACAAGAACCAGGAGCTGGAAGCTGAAGCTAGAGGAGTTCATCCGGGAAACAAGGTATGCTTTTTTATTTACATATTTTTTTTAAAACAGGCACACATTAATCATCAGAACAGCTTCCCAGAAGATGTGGTGGATCTTTATGGACTTAAAATCTTCAAATCGAAACAACTTGTTACTTTGAAAATAGTCTAGGTCTGTACAAGTTGTTATGCGACATGGGAGAACCCCTGTGTGGCATCCTGTGGCCATGATAGAGATGAAATATGTTCATTCCTATGTGCCGCTTTAGCCCTAAACTTTGAGTTCCTCAATCTTCTGTTAGTGTTTAAGTACTACTAATGAAGTTTTATTGATGTCTTTTATATTTGATCAAGTGTGTATTTATTCTGTGTGCTGTGCTGAAGAGTCTAAGCTGACCTTTCTTAAAGTCTCTCCATATCTGTAAAAACTGCAAAACACAGTCCTGTGAGTAAATGTGTTTTGCATGGTCAGTTTGCCTTAATTTGTTTGTTTGATTTTTTTGTTTCCTTTTGTTGTGCTTGGGTCTGGTTTAAATGCCCGGTGTTAGACATGTAATTGAAACATTTTGTTATCATATTTAGACAGTCGTATGTTTTAACACAGCCGGTCTCTGCTGGTCCCTGTATCTCCTTGCTTACACAGACGTAGTGCTGCTTTCTTGTGTCGTGCTGTGCAACACAAAACACGGCCGTGCTGCGATACCCCCCTGCTTTGACTGTGGGGAGGGAGCACCCAGGGACTCTTCCCCAAGCCAAAGGAAACAGGTGCCTCGTCCTTGGGAAATAAGGCCACTGAGTTTCACCATAGCGCTGGTGCCCAGGCAGAAAATGCTGAGCTGGGTGTGAGCAGGTGGGACAGGAGCCCTTGCCACCCAGCCAGAGGGTGCACGAGTGGGCTTCTCTTGCTGGTAGCAGAGCTGTGACTTGGCACAGTGATGCCACCAATGCAGTCTACCACCCTCCTTGCTGCATGAGATGTGGCCCTTTTGGGAATGTAGAAATTGGATCCCAAGCTCCCTTAAAGGGTGTCTTCATTAACTTTAATGTCCTGGAGATCAACTTCTGACAAAACATCTTTCCCATGTGTCTACTGCTCCCTGTGAAACTGCCTACCCCTGTTATCCACCTGAATGGGACAAGAGGGCTTTTACTGATCAATCCCTGCATGGTCTCCCACCCTGTGCACCCATCCTGAATGCTTAGCGTTTCTTACCAAGGCTTTGCTTGGTTCGTGATGAGTTAGCATTCATGTTTCCATGCAGCACCCGATCTCCCCTTGCTTCCCCAGCTACCTGCAGCACACGAACCATCACGCTAGGTCTCCGTTCGTCCAGATGGCATCTTTAAAGATGAAGCTAAGCAGTAATAAACTGTGTAATTTCTGGAGATCTGTGCATAGAGGGGATGATGGCTTGCAAAGGGAGGAGTTGTGTTTATTCTCCTTAAATGGGAGCTTTGTGTTAGCAGCAGAAGCAAAGGACTTACAGATCTATTTTGTTTGGGTCCTCTTTGTATCTAGCAGGGAGCCAGCTCTGCCACAATTAAGGAGAAAAAGTAACTTTAAAATATTGAACTAAAAATTGCATCTGTGAGCAGTTTCTTAAGGGAAAGCAAATTTGTGTGTCATGTATTTTTGTTGTTTTCCTGTCAAAAATGCAAGGTGAAGTTAGCATAGTGATGCAGTCAGCTTCATAGGGGACTTGGAAGTTTCCTCCATTGCCTCCAGGGTTTGAAAAAGACTTTTATTTCTATCTGTGCTTAATGAGCAAACTGGCACCAGGGAGATGCAAAAACACCCTAGCACATCGCCCGTAACTTATGTCATGGCAGCAAGTAACATGATGTGACCCCTGGCTTTCCCTCGAGTTTGGACTTTGTGCCTCATTCATTTGCAACGTGCCTCCTCCTCGCTCAGGGCAACGCAGTCACCCAGGACAATGAGCTCCTTGGCCTATTCATGGTTTGTGGGTTGTAAATCTCAGAAGAAGGAGAGACAGCTTGACTCAACCCCAGTGATGTTACAAAAGCCGGCAGTGAATATCCCACTCTTGTAGGATAATAAGCACCCTTGCTTTTTGGCACTTGTTCAGCCTCCCTCTCCATATCCCACTTGTGCTCCTGGCCTTGACCTGAATCCGACAAGTAAACATCCCCACCTGCTCTTTAAGCTGCCTTATGAGTGTCAGCTCCCACAACAGCTGTCCCGCGGGATGGACTTGCAGGGACCCAACTTTGCTGGGGTGTTTCAGAGACGTGGCTGAGTCATGAGCGAGGTTGCTTTCCCACCTAGCAGCTATGCAAGAAAAGGGGGACAGGAGCAGGCTCAGCACGAGCCCAGACCTAGCATCAGGTGTGATGGGTGAGAAGACACGTTGGTGTGCAGTTTGTAGTTTTCTTGGTGCTTTGGAGACCCTCATGGTCATAGCAAATCACAGCTACAGGACTCAGTTTCAATAATGAAGGGCAGAGAACTGGAGCAGTAAGTGAAAAGGAATTCATGTATCTAAAATAGGATGATCGGTGATGACCATGAAGTAATGTCTGCACACATGTTTCCATACATGTGAAATTCTAAGCTTCCTAAAAGGTAGCATCTTCAAAAAAAGCATCTTTAACTAATTACTTCATGATAATTAAAGCTGCCAACCATATGAGTTCCCTTGTGCAGGGAGGAAATACTAGATATCGTTTGTTTGTACCCAAAATTAATTTGTGAGGCCTGAATTTTTAAATGGAGTTATCCAAAACTAACTTAAACACTCTGCTGTAAGGACTAGTGCTAAATTCAGTGAGAGCAAGCTGATAATCTGCACCTTTGAATGTTAAATGAAACCACTGGGACAAGAGAAATTGGGGATTAGGTGCGTAATATCAGTACACCGACTTTGAAGAGTTTGTCCTGTCTGCGTGATGTATAGTTTGTTGTTGATTGTAATCAAGCAATTTATAAGAATTTATTATATGGTGGCGCAGCATGACTTGATACCACAGTTCAGATTAAGTGTTCAGCTGAGCTATGTTAAATATTAAGATATAGTAGGAACAAGATTTTCCCTAGTACATTTTTATTAATAACTTCTGATGGAAGGATAAGTTCAGGCAATGCAGTTAGGATTTAAAGGGGGAAAGAAAAGCAGCAACAGTATTATTTACACCAGCTATTGCAGTGGGAAGCCAGGATGGTGAGGAAGTGGTTGGAGAGAGGTTCAATGGTGCACTGTAAGGAGCTTTTCTCCATTGTGCTGAACTAACGTTCTTTGGTTTCACTTGTATGTATGTTGGAAGTCTTTAATAGTTAAATATGAACAGAAGTTAAATTTTATCATTTTCTTGTAGCTTGAACTAGTTATTTTGGTATTGTTTTTGATGCTATTGACAATGTGCTGCTTTGAATAGGGTTAATACTTTCATTTACATTTCATTTTGGTCTAAAAATACACCACATTCTGAAGACAAGCCAGCTCGTAGTGTTGCGAGGAACCCAGACTGCAAAATTCTCATTTATCCAATTTCTGCGCTTCGTGTTTTTGCCATGTATCCACATGGGTCCCAGTCAGTACTAGTCTGTGCTCAGCTCTGCTGAAGCCAAGCTTCACTTCAGCCTGCCTGCTTAGTATCTGCTTTCTTGAATTTCGTCCAGAATTTCTTTCACAAGAGACTAAGTGTTTGGATGAGAGATCATCTGGGGGCCACTGAACAGCCAGAAACATTAACTGGTGCAGGAGATCCCTTTGGCTGAAAATAGAGGAACGTTTAGAGGGCATTTGCTCATAGCCACCGTTGGAGACAGGCTGCAGGGTCACATGGACCCTTGGTCTATTTTATGTTTCTACAGTAATATTTAAGCTTGAGTATCACAAGGTACAAGTCTATATAGGGCTGTGCAATGGGTTTATCTGGCCTCCACTGGTCATAGTCATTTGTTGCAGAACAGTAACGTTGAGCCGAGTAAACTTGACCCGAGGAGGTTGCTGGTTGCTGGTAGTGGTGCCACAATGAAATGACCTGGCTCCCCTGCCAGAGCATTGCTCAGCTCAGCCCTGCCCCACGCACCAGCAGCAAGAGGGGCTTGCGCAGTGCTGGTGCTGCGTGGGAAGGAGACCCTGACCCTGGGGGATGTCATCCTCAGGGGCCTCGGGGTAGCTCTGTGTGGCGGGGTGGGGTGGGATTAGAGCGAGCAGCCGTCAGCTCAGACACTGATGACTGGGAGCACTGGTTAAATGAGCATTGCTTGGTTTCTGCTCAAAACGTTTTGGTCTGAAATTTTATTTTCTGCATACAGAGAAAAACAGGGATATTTGAATATTCAATGGATCGATTTGCTGTATAAGACAGTTGGCAAGTGTACACGCCAAACACCATTTGGATTTGATTTTCTTTTTGATTTTAAAATGTCCATTAAGTCACCAGTATTGTACAAAAAAGAGGACAGTTCTTACTAACTATAAACCCTTCTTGTATCGTCTGTACTCAGAGAGAGAGAAACAGTTACTATTTTCTCCAGAAAATCTGTATTTAGAGTATGCATTTGTCACTTCTGTGCTGCTAGATGTTACTAGACTATTGCATTCTTTCCAATTATCTGAGCAGCCCTCAGGTCTTTTAAAATAAATGACACCTCAGGATTTGCTGACTCCATCAGGAAAGTTTTAACTATCAAATATGCACCTTAATCTTAAATAGCATTTAAGTTGCCGTTGTTATAGTGGAGTCAATAGTACCATTAAAATAATCTTTCCAATAGGAAAATAGCTTAATTTTTCTCCTTGCTGTTTTGTTCTATATGGGTAGTCACACAAGGATGAGAAAACGTCCTCCCTTGAAAAACATTTTCAATGTGCAGTAGAGCTAAAGAGTTGGACTTTTATGGGAGCTTAGCCCCCACTAACCACACTTCATCTCATTAAACACCTTGATGTAGTATGAAACACTGGCGGAAATCAGAAGAAATGATTTGCAATGTCACTATCTGTATTATGATATTGCATTCTTCTATTATTGTACGTTCTGTGTCTGGCTTGCACACAGTTACCCAAGTAACTTCTGCACAGGCTTCCACTGCACTAATCCTGAAATCTTCCCAGTTAGAGCTATTTTCTTTCTTTCTTCTGAAGTGTACTTGGTTTCTCTGTCTGTCTTTTCTTGTTACGTAAAAACTCACATGTTGTGAGGAGGCTTTAAATTAGGACTAGCCAATCCTAATTTTATCAGGAAATAGGAGAGAAATTAAATCAGAATGCCTGTCGTGAAGAGGTCCTGAACAGAAATGGCCTTGGCACATCTGCGTTAGTAGCATTGCTGTGGTCCTGTATGCTGGCTCCAAAATCAGCTGTGCTTTTTCATGGTTATTCATTACAATTTTTTTCCTTTGCCCTTATAATATCATGATTACTTTCCTCAGTATAAACCTTAGAGGGATTTTTGGATTTTGAAAGAAAGCAATATTTTCACAGGGTACCTGATTTCTTCCAATTATGTGAGCCCAGTGTCATACCATAAATTATCCTTCCTGATCTATCAATGGCAAACATTGATTCCAACTGCGAGGGCATGTGCTGCTTATACAAATGTCTGACACTGGATGCAAGCCACCTTTTTACCATGTTAATTGAAGATGGATAGCGAGGACTTGAGATCAACAAATGGGCCTGTTTGTCATGTTGTTAAAACTCAATCTGTCTGACACTGGAAATGTTTTTCAGCTCCTTAAAATGAAAGGGAAACTGTCAGCTGGAAAATCACATGTCTAACAGAGCTGTCATCTTTTCCTTTTCACAATCCTCCTCGAATAAGAGCTCAAACACTGTAGCTGAAAAAAAGGCTAGAAAATGCAATCTCGCCTTTTATGGAGACGTAGAAAACATTGTCCAGGTCACAGCTGGGGTGGGACAGATCCATAAGCACTGGCCCAGCCCTGCTCCAGAGTGTCCCTCCGCAGGGGTAGGCAGGTAGGTCCCGATGTCATTGTGGCACTGCCAGCCATGGCAGTGCCTTTGGGAAGGGCAAAGGCTGGATTTTGGGGAGTGTTGGGACAAAAGAGAGACAAGTGTGGACAGAGCTGCTTTCCCCAGCTGTGAGCATTATCCTTCCAGCAGTCTCAGAAAAATGCCTCAACTTTCATTAGTGCTGATGACACAGCGTCATTTTACGTGGGTCTTTTGTTAGCAACGGGCCCAGGCACCGCCGCTTCTCAGCCTGAAAATTTTATTGTGTTAGATGCTATATAAATGTCTATCAAGCGATAGCTCCTTTGCTCCACAGGGCAGATGCTGCATTCACTGCTGAATTAAGACTTGGCGTCAAGGTTGTTGGGCTCTTATTTGTCTGCTACAACAAGTAGCCCATTTATTTGTGTGGCCATGAATGTTAATAAGTCATCACTGGGTTGCTTCTCATTGCAATGCTACAGAGAAAACTTGAGTTTTCCATTTATAAAGACTTCTGAATGAACTAGAAAATCTCTACAATAAGTAGCCCAAGGGATGCAAGCTAAGTGTTCACTAGTAGGTGCTGGTAAGCTAGGAAAAGTCAGCAATTACTTGGAAAATAATTTGTAAAACACTTTTGCTCCCCGCTGCCCCCATCTCCATGGGTGTCCAAGGTGAAAAATCCTCTCTGCTATAAATGCTGAGGAATAGATTTGTGCGCAGTGTCTGTCTTCTCTTGACTACTTCTGCTTGGCCATGTCTTCCTTGAAGGGTATATGACCCTTTCACAGGCATGACTGTGTATGCTCTCTGTGCTTCCTGAGGTATGGCTTCATTTTATCTAGATATGCAAAAATAGGATTATTTCTCTTAAGCTTATTTATCCCTCTCAAGCAGAGTGTTCCTTTAAACCAAGTGAACACATTTAGGAATATCTTAAACTGTGGTATTTTAATGTATGTGTTCATTAATTTTAATGCCATTCAGTAAAAGTCTAAGATGTTTCTAATTCAGACCAGTGCTACCCTCTTGCTGTGTTATGCTGAGGCATGAAGTGGAGGCAGAGATGCCAAGGGAGGTGTATCAGCCTGTACAAGTTGCTGTAGGTCTGGTGACTTTGAGAAGGTACACTGATTTATACCGGTCACAGGTCTGCCCTCACTTCCCATTTACGTTAATGGGATTTGTGCATCTGGCTTCCCCAATGTACCATGAGGAAAATTGGTCGTACGAAGATTAACACTAGTGCGATCATAATATCCACTGGTTGTTACAATAGATCTGTTTATCAATATACTCTAGACACATTCAATATTGTTGCGTTTCATAAAGAATTACTGTAAGTTGCCGTTCTGTTTTATTCCCTTATTACATTTTCACAGCGCATTATAGGAATGATAAAATTCCATGAGCCATAACTCCTAATGGCAGAGATGATCAATTTGACTTCTAATTTGGAAGTAAAAGCACATACACAGTATACACTTTGCCCTAGTGCAGAATAATAGTCCTGCTCGTCTTTGTGGCAACACTGGGACATTAGCGGTAATGATTAGCAGTAATGGCTTTTAACAATAATTTATTTCTAGGTATGTAAATGTATCTGATTCATTGGTCTCAGAGCTGATGCCAACAATATCATATAAGCATGTAAGAATGTGCATCTTTCAATACATCTATAATGCAGAGCATCCCTGACATCTTTTTAAGGCACAGGAAGTAAGTTGTGCACAGAAAGGTGAACTTGCCCATGGTCCGGCCTACCGGTGCCGGGTGAACCACGGCAGTCTGTGTGACGGCTACCTGCAAACCTCCTGCAGAAAAATTTAATGAATTAATGTTCAAAGTTGAGCTTCACTTTTAGTGAGGCTGCTTGCACTGCTCATGGCATCGTCACGTTTCTGGATTGACAGGAGGGATTTTTTTCTTTTTAATCTTTGTTACAATTTTCATTGATAAGCTGTTTGAAGGCTGACAGGCCACTAGTGTGCTGGAATCTCTCTGGAGCAAAGGTAGGAGGGTTTGAATGGTTTCCCTTTTGCCGGCAAACCAAGGCAGATGGTACGCTGAAGCCTTCCAGCGACTCCTCAATAGCACTTAAAAGTAAATCTACCATTTGCAATCTATTGTCTATTTAAATCTATTTAATTTACAATTAACAAGACACCTCTTGCTCTCTCAACTTAAAGAGCTACTGACTCTTAGAAGGATTGAAATGCAATAAAGAAGATAACCTAGTTAGGGTATAATTAAGGGGATTTGTGTAAGTAATAAACATGGTATTGCTGCCTTCTAAAAAAAAATACCCTGAACTTGTGTTAATTTTTAAAAAAAACTTATATTAAGTGTTCAGTCATTTAATTAGCATAAAGCAAGATAGCTATGGCGAATTAATTATATGTAATTTCCTTTAAGTAACCATTGAAAGCATGACACACCAAATGGCCTTTGTGTGATCTGTCAGCAAGCCAGGTTTTAACCTCTGCGTCTTGGATTAACCCCTTCTGAGCTGCTGCTGATTTCAACTAAATCCTACAGGTGGCTACATTATGTCCTCCAGAGAGGCAAGTTGAAAGGTGATTAAAAGTATGAAATAAAAATTATCTCCTTGTTTAAACACTTACTTGACCTTGGGTTAAAAACAAAGCATTCATTTTCCAGGATTCTGGCTGGAGCAGGAAATAAGGGAAAAAGCATTGGTGCTGCGCACTGTTGACAGGTACTTATTTTGTCCTGAATGTTATGAGCCCAGTAAGCATAGCTGCATGGGCTTATAATAAAATAGAAAATATTCTTATTAAGTAATAGGATTTTGATGCCAGCCCTAGCAGGTGTACCTGCCATGTGTTTTAAGATGTGATCACTTTGAAATTTGTTTGTTTTTTTGAAGAGGGGAAAAAGAGTCCAAGCATTGACAAGGGAATAATGGGTGCAGAGGTGAGCCTGCACGGTGCTCGCTTGTGCCGCAAGAGAGCGTGGTGGCTCCTTACGGGCTTTTGGTCATGGCTTGTGCTGCACAAATCCCTAAAGCACCACAGCTGGCTTTCTTGTAGCTCAGCTTCTCTTCATGCCAATGAGTTTCCAGCTGGCTGCTTGGTCAGTGGTGTATGAAAGTACACTCCTGAAGCTGCTTCACCACCACAAATGGTAATTTCACTCCTCAGTCGCACGTGTGCTTTGCTGGATGCAGAGTACGCACCATTTATTGTGTACAGGGACAACCAAGAGAAAGATATTTCAGAGTGTAGTTAGAAGTGTTGCTGAAGGGCAAACTTTCAGGGTACATCATTGGTGTGAAGGACAGGATCATGTTGTCTGGGCTGAAAACGTCCTTCTCGTGTGTACCTAAAAGAGATACCTTGGCGATGTTTTCCTTCCTGAAAGAAGAAATGAGATCACTGTTAATAGAAGTATTTAAAAGCTGTTTATATATGACATGAATATCTCGCTGTATTTCAGGTCTGTCTAGTGCCCCATGAGCAAACCAAAGTTTTTTGGGGCATGTGGGACTTGATATTGCCCAACTTGCGAGTCTCTGACTGAATCTGTCAGGGCTTTCTCTTCAACTTTCCACCTCCAACAAGAAACTTGTCCTTTCATGTATTCTTTTCAAAGGGACGAATTTCTACTTGTCTAGCTTAAGGTGAAGAGTTTGAAACAGCAGTACATCCAAAACCCACTCTTTTGGCTCCCACGCCATTAGATTGGGGATGAAGGTAGCACAGCTACACATTTAAAAGATGTGACTGTGGCAGCTAGGGCCATTAGCACTGGTGACAGAATGGCAGACGCTTTCTGATTAAAAACAAAAAAAACCCTCCCCCACAAATTACATTAAGCCCTTCTTTGCATTTTGAAAGGCAATATGTGCTTTTTCACCTGCCACGACTGTCAGCTGGCGTGTGCTGTCTCTAACTAAGCTGACATCTGCAAATTCATGATCTGTGCTGCCGCTTCCACACAGAGCATCATAGCCCGCAAGCCCTTTTCCCTTCTCCAAAAAGCTATTACCTTGCTTGCTGGCCACGCTGCACGTGGGTTCAGCCTGCAGGGGAAATTAAGACTTTCCCAGGAAGGTTCGTACTCTGCATCTGCTATTAAGGACTTCAGAGATGCCCGGTTTTAATTTTGGAGTTACTTCATTTTTTTAAGGGAGCTGTTAAAGCTACTTACTTTTGAACTAAGTGCATGATGTTTCTATTTCTACTCTAAACTACAGTCAGATGGTAATTCATCTGTTTCTGTGCATCATCACCTAAAAAAACTGAAGAACAAATGCTTCATTGCTGTGCTTGAACTAATAATCTTGGCTGGCCATCCCATTTTAATTGGAGGCTGAAGTGCCTTTGAATCAAAATGGATATTTAGAGACCATCAGGGCCAAACTGCCAAGGCTTCTGTCGGTGTGGTGACATTGTTTCGTTAGATGTGGGACTTGGAATATATTTACATGCCTCGTAGCGATGTAACGAAAGATGACAGATTAATTAACTGTTGGAGTTGGGCCAAGCAGAGGACATGGTGGCCTAGCAGGTGCCCTGTTCCCCATGCGATAGATCGTGTTTGTTCATGCACTCACAAACTCATTAGGCTCAACCTGAGTTATTTGGTACGAAGTGTTATTCAGGTAATTGCTGTTGCATTGTTTGAGTGAGCTTGTGTGCAGAAGACATTTGTGGCGGTGGCATTGGGGTCTGGCAGGCCAGGGGGTTGCAAAAGTTGTTTGGTTGAAGGGGGTTAATCGAACTGGGAGCACGATAGTGACAAGACCCAAGGAGAGGTGTCCTTGGCTTGTGTTTCTCTGCATAGCCATGCCTGTTTGGTACAGAAGCGCCTCTGGCAAGGAGAAACAGGGGCTATTCCTCCATGCCACAGCACGGAGGACAAATTTTTTTTGTCAGTGGGATAAAAGGGTAAGAGGTGCTGCTCGGACCCTCTTTCCCCTCTCTGCTGCGCTCTTGAAGGATTTCAGTATTTTTTACCGGGGCTCAGATGCTTGGTCTGCTTTTCTACCTGCTCCAACTTTGTTGTGGAGACTGCCCACTGCAATGGAGAGTGTCACTGGTAGGAAATGTTTACAGAGAGGAGGAGAATAATTTATTAAAAAAAAAAAAAGAGAGAACATTGTTCCTCCAGTCAGATGTTTATTTAGTGGCTGCGTATCAATTATCTGTTTGAACAGGTTTCATTACAGAAAGTGCAAAACCCCTGAGCGCGTTTTAAAATATGCTAATCCTTACTTAGGCAGGAAATGGAAAAGGCTCATTTACAGTTTAATTTCTAATCCATGTGGGTTGCCATGTTGTATGCTGGGACACAAATAGAAAAGCTGAAGTGGAGAGGACAGCTTGCTCACAATAAACAGGTGCTGCTGCTTTGCTTTTTCTGCTTACCCACTCTGATCATATGTCAAAGCACGAGCTGCAAAGTGTTGAGCACAAACTCCACCAAAACCATTTATTCTGTGCTTTTCCTTTTGAGGGACAACATACGGGCAAGAGCTTGTAAATCAACACTGACGAGGAGGGAACAAACAGGTTCTTTTCTGCTGTGGTGAGCACCTGCACAAAGAGCTGTTACAGCCCTTTTCTTTGGCTGGCAATGTTGATTGAACAGGATCAGCAGGCAGCCCCACAAAACACCCGAAAAAACCAAAAACATGTTCCCCGCTCAGGTCCATTCCACTGCTGCAAATACATTGGGACAAAGAAAGTTCTTCCTTTCTCTTTTTTCTTGGTTTTCTTTTTCTTTCTCTAAAAAATTTGAGTTGCACAAATGAGCTCCCCCTCCAACTTTTCCCCTTTAGTAGTTTGTAACATTAATGGAGCCAACTAATCCTTCTGATTAAATATTTATTTGGGCAAGGCTACCAATTCTGCTGTCAGGCCTCCCATATCAGTGTTTAATCAGTTGCCTGATGCTGTTATTTTCTGAATGAAACAAATACTATCCCCTACAGTTTCAGACCCAGGCTGTGGGCTCCTCCCCTTTGAGATTGCTGGAAGGAAGGTGGAGTTGTCAAACTTGCAAGTGAAATCCTTCTTGAAATACCTGGCTCTGCACGTATTTGAAAATCAGGAGGGGAAGATGTGTTGGGAGCCTGGGAGGGAAAATCCAGCTGTGGCAGGAGCCGCAGTGGCAGCCCTGAGCCCAAGGGGTGCCCAAAAAGGAGCATCCTCTTCGCAGGACTGTTGCCAACACAGCCCTAGCAGGGCGGTGACAGATATTTGAAACGATGGGACAGGGTATATTTGATATAGAGCGGCAGAGTTTAATTATGGACAAGAATCAAATTGATATTCATAGGGTGATAAATAAATAATGTGTATGCACTTGCAGGGAAGGACAAGAACATTTTTCTGAAGCAAAAGAAATAAAATCAGCAAAACAGAAATTAAAAATGGATCTATTTAGCAGAGCTTCTGGTTACATGATGAATGCATCAGTTCATGGGCTCGATCCTTCTGTTTCTCGAGGAGTCATTCATGCCTGGGCTAAAAGGCTGTGAAATGGGCTGGGGTCACATTTCTCATCCTCTGATCTCTGCTCCGAGATTTCCAGCTAACATTTTCTCTCCTCAGGGGGTGAATTGAGCCTTGGGAGGCTCAGCAGCAGCCAAGAGCTAAAAGGACAAGAGGGGAAACCCGAGGAGTTGATTTGATGGTGATGGAGATAGAAAGGAAAGTGGGGCAGTATTTTCCCTGGTTGGCTGAGCTGGGGGTATAAGCCAGTACACGCCTATTCGGCAGGAGGCTCTTTAATATGGGATAGCTTTTAGTTAGACCGTCTCAAAAAAAGCTGGGCAGTTCACATAGGAGGATCAATGCATCAGTACAATAGCTGCTTTTTTATTTTGCTAATTTCAGCAAATGTCTCCTAAATAGTTGGTGCTTCTGACAAAGCCCCTCTCAAAAATGTGCATGTTTCTTCAAGATAAGTCTCAACTTTCACATATAACCTGATGTTTCTTGCACATGCAGCTACAGACGTGAGCTTGAAAATGGGAAAGAAATTATCTGAAATGAGAAAATGAATGAGAAACCCAGCATGTTACACTTTCAATGAAATGCTTTAAGTTTTACTCTTGGATTTGGTGAGTGGATTTGGGGGTTTGCCTCATAATGTTTTTAATATGTGGTGCTATCAATGTTGTGTTAAAAAACTGAGAGAACTGGCAAAGGCTGACAGAAAATGGCAGCTTGGATGCATCAGGGACTTGGGTGACTTCTATTTGTCCACTGAGCACCTTTGCATGTCTCAAAATGGCTTATTCTCAGCTATGCCTGAGACAGTGCTCTGCTATGGAACGAGCAGCATGTATTTCTAGAGATAAGACAGGAGGGACACCCCCAAAAAAAAGTGTATGTATATATATAAGCTTTAAAAAAAAAATACCTAAAATATTATACATATTATAAAAATAATATAAGCTTTAAAAATATAATATAATAAATATAATAAATATAATATAATATAATATAATATAATATAATATAATATAATATAATATAATATAATATAATATAATATAATATAATATATAATATAAAGGGGGCCTTACGTCATGCTTGGCATAGCCGTAGCCCAACAGGGTGAGGCAGCTCCTTGGTTTTCCTCCGCTTCCCTTCACCCCTGCACTCAGCAACTGGTTGCCCCAGTGTCCGGCGGGAGGCCTGAAAAATGCTGCCTTGGCAGAGGAGAGTTTGACGAGCATGGAAAAATTCATTTTTAATTAATTTTCTTCTTGTTTAAAGGAAGCACGGAGAATGTAGCGTAGAAGAGCAAGATCTGAAACATTGCTAACTGTAGTAATAATAATTTTTCTCTTAGTTATATGCTTTTTTTAACGTTGGCTGCTGTACCTACACAAATGCCCTTTAGCAAGAACTAAAAGAACAGGCAAAAGTGTGATAGAGGCATCGTTTTATTTTCAAGTGATCTAGGAGGTTTTTCAAAGTTTTCCAGGAGATGTCAGCAGTACTTTAAAACTTTCATTTTCTGTGATGGAGATTTCTGCAGAAGTTACTCTTCTAAAATAAACAAAAGGAAGAAACCCATGCTAGGGAAATAGCACATGTCATCATCCAATCCCACCCTCGAGAAGATGGGTGCTCGCTGCCAGCTCGGGCTGGGTTTGCAAGCCTTTGGGAACTGCATATTTTGGCAGGGTTTCTTACCACCAGACTCTTGGCTAGCGGGCTGTGTTGGCGTTGTTTCCCTTTCTGTGTTGTTGGTAAGCATCAGCCCCGCAGCTGGCTCTGGAGATCTTCTTGTAAGTCGTGGGACTTGTTAACTTCCAAGTCCTGCAGAACCCCAGCTTTCATGACCATAAAGCAAATTTTTGCCCAAGTCCTCTGAGAAAAGCCTTGAAAATATGACCCAGTGAGAATAAATCAAAACGCAGTTAAAATAATTTGAAATAACTTTTTTTTTATTAAAAACCTCATGGTGATGTGTTTTCAGGATTGGAAGTACCGCTTTATAGCTGGGGGGAGAAGCAACTCTATTTATACTTCCCTTTCATCGTCCGTAGTTGGCTTTCATAGGAGCTGTCGGGATAATCTGGTCCAGGTCCTTGGCTGGTGTAAGCTGGCAGAGCTCAGCAGGCTTCACAGAGGCTGAGCCAAGTTACACTGCTTTAGAAGCCAGGAAAATAATCACGACGACACAGAGAGCACTTTCCACCTGAGGATCAGAAAGCAGACAGGGAAGCCCATGGAATCGCCATGGCATGCGTCTGCAAGGGAGAGCATTACTGGAGGTGGCAGTTAGTTTGGTATCATGCATCTTTTTGTGATACTAAAAAAAGGTGTGCAGCCCTAATATGGCACAATTGGGAACATAAAATGGCGTCCTTTAAATCCTGCTGTTGGTCAATGCAGCAATGTTCGTGAAAGATACAGGTGGCAGCATAGGTGATATTGCCAGTCTCAGTGTTTTCAGTCTGTTTTTACATGGCTAATTACTAAAGAAAAAGGATAATCAGTGGAATAAAAGCTTGAAAACATTTCATTTCAGAGCTTGCTGTGAGGAGGCATTAAAAGAAAGCATAGGCATTGCAAGGAGATGGGGCTTTTCTCTTGCAAAATCCAGCAGAGTCCAATAAAATCAGGAAGATTGACAGGCACAAAGAATTACAGTCAATTTACTTTTGAAAATGAGTACCATTGGGTTGATAGTGGGCAGATTCACTCACTAAGGTCTGCTTTGGGGCTATCTGATCCAACTCTT
Organism: Nipponia nippon; assembly: GCF_047370975.1. Classification (NCBI taxonomy): domain Eukaryota; kingdom Metazoa; phylum Chordata; class Aves; order Pelecaniformes; family Threskiornithidae; genus Nipponia; species Nipponia nippon. The sequence continues at coordinate 60,190,782 of NW_028262380.1, forward strand.
CTGCATGACTGTAGATATCATCTTAAAGTATCATCATACTGTTGCATGATTTTTCACATTGCAATAATTAAATGCTGGGACGCTTGAGTGCTAGGGAGAGCTTGGGCTGATGCACAGTGAGTACTGAGCTAAGAAAGCCGCACTGCTGTAACGTATGTTTTCTTAACCTCTTGTACTTGGTTCTGGCAGGATATTTTATTAAATGATCTTTTAAAATAGGTCAGTTGGGTAAATATAATCAAGAAGCCTGTTTGTGAGTTAGATCGGCTTTAAAAAAAGCACTACACTGTTCAAACCACTAATGGCCGGCAGGGTTAGAGATGAAAAAGAAGATAAATCTGTTGTGTAGGATTGTGTGGGATGGAAGGACCTCTGCAGAGTCTCTGCCTGAGTCTTACCCCATGCTAGCAGGTTATTCACCTATGGTTTAGAAGTCTGATCTTACTCTTTTTTCCTCATTTTAATTTTAACCACTGTAGCACAGACATTAATGGGATTATACCTACTTAGATGGGAAGCTCCTCTGGGGAGGGACTTGATCTTCTTGCTTGCCTGCGTAACATCAGGCACCATCATTTGCTATACCCCGTTATACTAAGAAACCCGATGTTGGAGAGCAAGCTGGGTGCTTAAAAATGGTCACTGGTGTATGGATCTGGAGTGGAACTGGAGCAATAGGCACCAGGGTTGGAAAAATAAGTTGCATCAGCGCAGAACTAGTGGAGCCCAGTCAAGTCCAGCTCTCGGTCATGTGGGTTTTGTCTTGTCTAATAAGGGGTGAGCACTTTTGACAGCTTTCCCTCAGTAGAGACACTGATAAGGTATCTCTTTCCTCTCAACACCAGTTTGCAGGGAACTTGTAGGAAGTGCATAACAGAAAGGACAAACTGGTTGAAATCGGGCAGTGGGCTCAATACATCATCACTGCCCATGCATAAGCTTTGTTTCCCTAAAAACTCGAATTCATTAGATGTCAACCTCTCAGCTGAGAAGGTATCTAAAAGGAGGAAGAGGAGAAGACAGTGAAGAAGGATAAAACCCAATGTTAAGGTCTACATTAACGCGTTCATAAGGGCAAACAGAGTAAGTATGTGAGAGCAGGGATGCAAGGGGGCTTTGGGAGAGATTGCAGGAGGGAGCTGGTCCAGGCTCCTTAGAGGGGCTGGTGCCCATCCCTCATTCCTGGCCAGGATTTAATCCTGCTTGGCAACTGCACTCTGCCCCTTTGCTGGGGGATTAGAGAAGAGGGATCTTTTTTTTTCTTCTTTTTTCTTTCTTTTCTTTTTTTCCCTTGCTGGATATCCTTTCTGGAGCATCTCTTCCCTGCCTGCCTCAGCCCTGCTTGGCTCCAACACGCCTGCGTGCCACGATGCCCTGAGCCATGCTTGACGCGTCCCCAGGAAACCTGGCCCCCTGCCCACTGGGACCAAATTTCAAGGCATATCCCTATTAGCTTATTTTGATGTTTTTATCTTTCCGTGATCGGGAACTATTCTCTGCAGCCAAAACAGACACTTGCCCGACGGCGTCGAGTGAATTTTTAGCTCTCCTCTGAGGAGAGGACTTCAATAAAAGATGAGGCCGCTCGCCATGCTGACTGGCTCGAGCACTGTAACGTCTCCGGCGGCTCCTGCCTTTTGCTGTAAGTTTACACTTGTATGAACATTGGCTCGGCTGCCCCGTGTTGCTGTAAGTGAAGGTTTGCACGCAAACATGGCCTCCACAAAAGCCACCTCAGGAGAAAGCACTTCCCGCACCAGCAAAATGTAGCGTTACACGGGGTCTCTGGTGGGTAACTCTGCCAGTGGTTTGGCAGTGGCTCATGTTTTAGTCATGAGGGATGGGGGTCCCTTCCATCCCACCTCCCCCCTGGCCAGGGAGTGTGGTAGGTTTGCTCAAAGGCACTGGGAGCAGATCGCCCGCAATCTCTGGTGGGGGGCACATCACCGCAACAAAGTTTTTCTCGGCTGTGGAAGCATTTGTTGAAGGTTTGATACATGCAAACCTTGCTCTCTGCAGAAACACCACGGAGGCCCTGTCCCCCTCCTTTAACCTCCTGAGCTCCTACCTCCACTTGCTCCAGCTACGAAGAAATAAAATGCAAATAAAACTAGCAGTTTTCTTCTGGAGCCTGGGAGGTGCAGAAGGTCTGTGGGTCATTCAACCCCCTTCTCCTTCTGAGGCTGAAATGACTGAAAATCCATAGGAAACACTGAAATGGTGGGGGGAATAATAAATCAGGTTAGTTTTTGCACCTGCTGAAACCTTCTGGTTTCTTTTATTCATGAGGCTAATGCTTCTGTCTTGCTGCCCTTAATTACGGGTTGGGAAACTCCTTGTTGCTTTGGGGCCACCCCTGCTCTGCGGCAGCGCACAGATTAAGTGCTGGAAATGTCCCTGGGGTGCTGCAGCTTCTGCCAGCATGTGGATTTTTGCCCAGAGTGTATAATATCCAGGTGAAATGATGGCGATCCTGCATGCCATGAAAACACACCTTCTAGCTTCACCCAAGTTGTGTGTTTTATGGGAAGCGTTCGCGGAGGTGAGAAGGACAGGTGAGAAGGACAGGTGAGAAGGCTCCACAGCAGGCCTGGGACAGAGATGCGCGTGAAAAGGGCACACCGGAGAGAAAAAACACTGTCGTGGCAAAGTCCCATGAAGTTTGCAGAACTACACTCTAAGGTATCTCAGTACTGATGCACCCAAAATGGGGAGTAATTATATCTATGTGCCTCTTAGTAGTTCTTACACTTTCTACACCTGCTTTCTGGGAATTTCAGAAACAGGTTGAGATTGTCCCACAAGCCCAGGTAGAGGGAGCTTGGCTGGATAATAATTTCTGAGGGCTATCCTGCTTGTTCCCCTGTGCCATGCAGCCATCTGCAGGTGAAGGCTTGGGGGAGGCAAATCTGGGAGACACGTTTGAAGCTGACGCTGAAGCAGGTCACCAAAGGAGAAATGCTGGAAATTTTCAGGATCTGAGACCTGGGGACTTTTAGCTGGCTGCAGGGCAAGGGAGCCACAGGAGGGGAGAGGAACACTCGCAGCCAAGAGGCTATTTAGCTAAAGGGGAGGTGATTCGTTTTGCAATATATTTGCAGGAGGACTGACTTTTACAGCATCTTCTCAGCCAAATATTTAATTTTTCTTTAGTGGCTTATCCTTCCACGGTTGTCTGCACTGCATCAAAACACACGGGAAAATGCTGCTGCTGAAAATGGGAGTTGGTAGAGGGGAAACTTTTCAAAAGCAGGTGGCTCCTTGGGGTCCCAGGACCCACTGAGTTTCAGGCAAGTTTATTCAGTCACTCAGGAGCTTTTGAAAAATTATTGAAAGTCTCCCCCCTCTCATTATCGTGCACTCCCCAGCAGGTAGCTGAGCCTTCTGTAATCCTTAAATCAAATATGACAGCTTCTTCTCTGTGTTGGTTTTAATTTTCACACTGACTTCAGGGTGGATATTTCTCTTCCTCCTTGTTACCAGGGGACTGACGATAACCATTTTAAAAGAAACAGCAAATATTATCCGTTTTTGTATTTAGGCGTGCCAGCTAATGCCAATCGCTGCAGCTTTAGGTAATTCTGTAGATTAAAAAGGTAGTGCTTTGAAGGGGAAAGCCAGAGCCATGCTAAATGCAGTAGTATTATTTATGACTGTGTTTGCTTTCTGTTTTCCAAAATCTCCTCCATAAAGTCAACACTTGGCATTAAAAGCCATCTTAAGATATCAGACCGAAGCGTGTAAGGAAAAAAACAATAACTACCAGCAGCACATTTTCATTAACCTGAAACTAAAAAAGTCCACTGCAAAACAGTGGAATGTTTCCTTGAAGCCTTTTTTTCACCTTTCCATACATATTTTCTCAAGCAGTTTAATCAAGCAAAAGCTTCCTTTATCATTTGACTTTTTTTTGATTCCTGCTGTGGTTCCTGACGTTTTGGGAAATCGCTCATTTAAAGCATTGCAAAGAAAGTGCTGTCAGTTATTTATCAGGTTTTATGTCATGATTTGGGAAAACTGACCTTGATTTACTTGTGCCATTAGAGGCTTCATCAGAGGAATGAACGAGCATTTTTCTATAGCACCATAAAGTAAAAACAGCAAAGCCTCTCAGTCACTTTTTCCCGTTAGTACACTTGAAAAGGTAGGCAAAAATATTAATTGAATTGTTGATTACATTGACAGATCCAGAGCAATCTTAAATGCCTTGCCCTGTTTAGTTAATATTTGCTCATTAACACCAGTATCTAAAAAGAGCTCCATTGCACTACTTCTTTCCCATATAGCACTGTCCAAACCGCATAACCAGCAACAGGAATGGAGAGATGCTCAGAGCCTGGTGCTGTGAGAAGAGGTTTGGTGGGGGAACAAAATGAAAAGGCAATTATTTCGTTTTGAAACCTTTGTTTAAATAAACTGTTCCAATGGGAAGCTCCACAGGACGCGGTGAGAATCGCCATTTGAGGTCTGGGAGGGAGAGCGCTGCCGCCAAATATTTCTTTGCCCTGTTAATCCCTTTGGGAATTCTCATGTGCTTAAAATGAGGTGCCTGCTTGAGTACCTTCCCGAGTCAGAGCCACAGCCAAGGAATAATAATGATGTTGACAGCAAATGCAGCAGGAAATAAGCTGAAGATCAGGAGTGTTCGACACTCCGTGGCTACCGGTGTTACCGGGCATCTGCACATAATTTTTAAGATTTTCTCCTGCTCCCCACATCCCCCCTCCACATGAAAGCTTTGGGCAGAATCCTCCTTTCCTTTCCCCTGAATAATCATTCCAGCATACGGGGCAATTTTTAAAGGCAAGAAAAAAAACACGTCTAACATCCACTTCTCCATGGCGCTCACTGATTAGGAACTGGAGACGCTCAAGAGGTGCTCACAAAGGGCTGATTACAAAGTCAGGGAAAATGAGAGATTCTCCAAACAGGGCTTCTCGTCTGCTGCTGTGTGTGCTGCCGTGCTTTTCCTGCAACTCTGGACCGTGCCCGTAATAGCTTTGCACATTTTTTTCTGAAGAACTCACTGAACTGGCTGCTTATTCTGGGAAGCTGCTTTGAGAGGTTAGAGGCATTTTTTAAGAGTCGTTCCCTACGTGCTTAACACGAGCAAATATTTTAGAGCTCCACTTTGACGGTTGTAAGTAAATATAACCCTGGTGTCACTGCACAGAAAGAATCCGGGTGTTTCACCAGTAGAATAAAAGGAGTGGGTTTCTTCTAGACAGTTATAACCACTCTCCTCTGTAAACAAAACCTCTTTGCATTTTGTATTTTAAAAAGAGTTTACAAAAAGCATTTACATCTTATATTGTGTGTGGACTGGGGTAGGATGTATGCTGACTGCATATTGTGTGCATGTTAAATATAGCTTTTGACATGAATCTCAGCTGTAGATCTTAAGCGAAAGGAGAACAGTAACAGCAAAAACTTCAAACTCGCGTGCTTTCAACTTTCTCTAAGTTCTCACTTGAGCATGAAAAATCAGCAGTAACGGCAGACAACTGGACTGTGTTTTGCGACAGCAAAAGATAACATGGAATGTTCTTGTTTGGGCAAAAAGAGGTTAAAAAGTACCAGATTGTGGTGTAATTACCAAATTACGACATCTAATTTGTAGGTTTAACTTGCTAATTATGTGTGATACATGGGTGGCTAAGGGTGAATACCAAGCACTAGAAGCCTTCCTTTTGTCTTTGGAAATTTGTTTTGATTGGGGGGAGGAAGAGGAAAAAATCTGGCTTCGCCACATGCGGCTGCGCCTTATTCTCTCGTGCCAGCCGGAATAAAAAGCAACTATAGAGAGTAGTGGGCGACGTGTTCGTTTTAATAGAAATAGAGGGTGTGATAGGCATTTCGCTGGGTTTAGCTGCCTCTAATGTACATACATACACTTTTGGAAAAACATATTCTTAGAGCGAAGACTAGCACCCTGAAGTTTTTATTGCCAGAGTGAGTTTCCAAGGGCTGTCAGGAGTGCCGGTGTTGATATTTAAGATGAGTTCATGTGTAAGCGCCAGCGCTGTCTGCACAGACAGTCACTCTGCATTTTTTTTCTCCCCTTTGTCAGTATTTGCTAGTCAATATTGAGCAGGACTATTTACCTTGTCAAAAATGGATGCTTTTAAATTAATTCTGAAGTAGGGAATATACCGTTCTCCCTTGCACTTGATAGGCAGGGTTAATATTCTCGCAGCTGAAGATCTGGGGACTGGAGCAAAATGCAAATGGCCACAGAGGAGACGGCTTGAGAAAACGGCTGCGTGTGAACTTGACAGTAAGAGACGCGAGAAGGAACGAAATGACCTACATTTTGCTAGAGCAAACCTGGTCATTAATGAAAGAGAAGAGCATAGAGTAATTTGTACCTTTATCTGTGTACATTCATGATGTCCATGCTTACAGCAAAACCATAATCTGTCTTGAAATCATTCTGAGGTATTAAATAGCTTTCTAGAAAAGCTGCTTCACCCATACAACAGATGCATTTGAGCTGAATCTTCTAGGATTGCCGCAGCGGACTTGAAAAACTCAGCCAATATTGGCAAAAAATGAAGCACTGTTTTTTCTGCTCGTGCACGTGTAAACATTTTAGTTTTTAAAGATGTTTCTCTGCAGCTCCTAGCTGTGTTTCCGTTAAAAACAAATCAACCCAAAACAAAAAAACAACTGAACCCAAACCTGGCAACTATTTTCATTTTAATTTCAATTTTAAGAACTTGCAGCCATTCGGGGGGGGGTGGTGGTGGTGGTGTTGCAGCACACGCTGATTAATCATTAGCAATAACACAAGGCACTCAAACGAAACCCTCTTCAAATCAATAGCAATCCTGATGCAAGGCAGATTTAAAGAGCTGCACATTTCACCTGAGAACCGTATTTTACCTTGGCGATACGGGATACTGTTACACTAAGCTTAGTTGCATTAATAATAATAATTACATCTTGAATTAAATACATTCTCCCCCACATAAGGCACATTGCAGCAGCAAAACCTTCATTAATAAGAGATGCAGAAATGTGTTGTGTGGAAGAATGAAAATGACCAGGGATTACAAAGTCACTATTTCTTTTGTACGTTGGCCTGATGCTGCTGTTATTTTTCCTCCTATAAATTCAAACTCTTAAAGGAAACTGATTATGACGGTATTTATTGTTCCTGCAAACAAGAGTTACAGGCCTTATTGTTGTACCTTGGAAATTAAACCAGCTCATAATGTAGAGCACACGTGGGAGGACCAATATAGTAATTAAGGGATATTTCAGTCGTTCACAGCAATATTTATTTCAGGGAACTGTATCCATCCTCAAACGCCTGAGAAATAAATACGTATAGTTTTAGAGACTAGGTGGCAAATGTGCATTCTGAAACAGAGGAAAGGCTCAAATTAAAATGTCATAACCAGACAGGCAAATGCAGGGTTTCCAGCATGCTCTTGTAATTGCAGATGCGCTGTTGTGATAGCAGATCCACCTTCTCAGTTCTGCTTATTTTCTCTTTGGTCTGCTGTTTGCAGTTAGAAATACCTCAGGTCAGTTATATCCCTACTGCCAAAAAACTCCTGGGGCTGACTACACCTTGAAGGGGGTGTCCTTTCACAACAGGGGGTTATCGAACAACTATTTAAGGAAAAGGGGGAACAGAGAGCCTGAGGAAGCTATGCTGCAGGCAAATGATCTGCTGCGATCTAAGGGAGCAAGTGAGGCGTCCTGTGTGATTCCTGCCTTTCCCGTTTTATTTATATGCTGCGGATTTCAGTGGTGTGAATTGCCCTGGCTAAACGCTTTCATATGTTCACTTATATGCAATATTCTCTCAGTAGGGACAGTGGGTCGTAAATGTTAATATTAATAATACAGCTGCAGAGACAGGTCCCAGCCCTCCAGCCAGCTGGCTGTAAGGGTGAGAAGCCATTGTGGAGCTGCTGCCCTCAGACACTTCAGTGTTCAGGCCATTTGTTGGTCAGACATTGAGAAGCAAGGGTTTGCCAGGATTAGTTTTCTTCCCCCTCCACACGGACGCGCCCAAAGCCTCTCACCCCGCTCTGCCAAGTGCATAACCGTGCAAGCATTTCAGTATGGATTTCATACAGAGCTTGAACCTGTTGGAAATGCTGCTCAGGGCTTCTCTTTTCCCTAGGATTTCTCTGAAACCTGTCACATCGGTCCAGGAACAGAATCAGAGAGACTTTCCAGTGTTTGAGTTGCATCTGTAGATACCCTCAGTGCTCCATTTTCCCTGGCTAATACTGATTTCCCTGTGCAAGCCGTGTGTGCACAAGGAGGGTACACCTTTCAGGGACACCCCTTGTGTCCTACACAGAGAAAGGAGAACCATCTCCTGGACATTGTTGCTTAAGTGAGGGGAAAAGCTGCACTTCCAACATATGCCATAATTTATCAGCTTTTTTCCCCAATTTTACCTTGCATGGCTCAGCATGAGTGGAACATGTTTGATTTGATCCTAATTATTTTTTTAAATATTTTAAATCTCAGATGTTGAGACAATTTACATTAATTAAACTTCAGTTGGCTTTAAAATTGTCATGTATCAATTTGAGCAGCGTTTATAGAGAACAAGATAGATGATTTAAATTACACGCCATATGGGGCAATGCTAGGGACATTTGCTATTGTGTTAATTGCTTAAAGCTACGTTTTCTATCCCACTTCTGAGTGAAAGACATTTGCTCTCATGCTTACTGAATTAGGTGAAGGGTTTCCTGCTCAAATGGAGTATGTACAGATTTCTCCCCCTCCTGCCAGCTTTTGCTGTGCTGCAAGGATCACCTTTTCAGAGGAGCTCTGCTGCTGTTAACACCAGCGTCACCGCTGCCTTTGATGGGAGGCAGAGGCAAAGGTGTCTGAGGGGTCCCCGGCTGACACACCAGGATCCCACCAAATCCTCTTGAGGATTAAACCTGGGCAAGGCAAGAGCCTGCTGTCTATGAAAATAAGCAGCCTTCTCCATTGCCACGGCAGAGAGAGGCATGTTTTTTTGAGTCCCAAAATGAGTCTGAATTTTCCAACCCCAGCCCTGAAAGCTCTCACTGTCATCACGGTTGTGTCATGAGTTTGTTGGCACAACAGGGACCAGCCCTACGAGTGATCCCCAGCCTGCTTCTGCTGCAGGTGGATTAACATTTGCAAGCTGCAGATACTAATCTGCAGGTCTGCGTCGAGCGTTGGCAAAGTGGTGCCGGACGTGCCGCTGCGGAAGGGGCTTGAGTGGAAACCAGAGGGCTCCTATGGATGCATTTGTACAAATAGGGGATACGGGTGCAACGGCTGGCCGGGGAGGAAAGGGATTTCCAGGGTGAGCTGCAAGGCAGAGTCATGTCACCTTTTTCCTAAAGTTTGCAAGTGATGTTTTTGAGTGAGCCTGCCGAATCAGTGTTTTGATTTGGGAGAAATCAGATTTAAATGCCTTAACAGCTCAAAGAATATAGACTAGTGAGTAGCATCCTCTTGAGAAATTTGGGATTAGGGATGCTCTCCCTGGTGAAACATCTCACTTTTCCCCGTCTCTTTAAAAAGATCCACATCCTTCTCAAAATAAGAGACAGAGAAGGGGTCAGATGGTTAGAGGGCAAATATTCAGTATGCTCAGCAAAGCTTTCCTCCTTGGAGACCTCTCCAGGTGAGCACTCAAAACCTGCAGAGGCTGAAACCAGAGGTCTTAGTCCCATTCTGAATCCCTGCTGGACAGAAACCTTTGCAAAAAACCCTCCAAATATCAGCACAAATCAATTTGCCTTGCAAGACCAGAAAGCACTTGAAGGCTTCCCCACAGCTGGCTTCAAAGAAGTGGGGACATAAAACCCAAAAAAATGTTAGGGAGGTGTTATGTACAGCCACGTCTGCCGGTTTGCAGTACATTTCTGCTTCTGTCTGGTGCTTCCTGCTTCACAATATTGTAATGGGATTCTCCCATATTAATATTTTAAATGAATAAATAAATATCTGATGAGATACTGTGGATCTCTGCAATCTTTTCATAAATTCTGTGGAAGGTAAAAAGAGAATTAAAGATGAGATTAAAACAGCCTGGGTGATGTATTTCTCTGGCATGTGGTAAAGTCTCTAGGTATTTATGCTGTGCCATCTATGTTACAAGTTACATCTATATTAAAAAGCATGTGTGTGTCTATATATATATATATATCTCCATAAAGGCCATGCAGGCTGCCTGTTGTCAAGGAGGGTCCTGATTTCTGCTAGAACAGTTGTAATAATAATAACAACGATAGGCTACGGCAGCATACTGTTTTTAAAGCATCCGTATTTCATATCAGCATGTTTTCACTGCATTTTGGTCTGAATCTGCTTTAGGAAATAAGCCAGCTGTATGGGGATTGGAAGTCTTTTTTTCCTTACATTTGGGGGAAATGTAATGCATTTTTTCTCTCTGGCTCTGCATTGCAGAGTCCAGTTCTGGCACGAAAGGATGCTGAGCCCTTATTCACAGTTAGTGAGAAGCGCCGGGTGAGAAAAGATGATGGAAAGAAACCACCCAATCTCCATTAATAGAAGCGGAATCCCCAAGAACCTGACAGAGATGCTGCTGTACTCCAGGACAAATATTAATATTATTCCCAGCATTATAACTACATCATTCTGCTGTTAACACAGATCGCGCCTGCTACGCTGAGTTTATTCATAGAATAAAGTCCCTGGTTTCTGCAGGACTGTGCAGGAGCCTCAGGAGTACCCTGCATTGGCGCGACTCCTCCTAAATCAGGAATAAAACTTGCACGGACCTTGCCAGGGCCACGCATTCAGAAAGTCCCTTCCCCTCCCACCTGGGTGTGCTGGAGACGGAGGGTTTGGAGTGAAAATCTGCTCTGTCCCAGCTGTGAAGATCCCTGGAGGTCCACGGCCCTATTCCCAGTTCACCTCAGTGTTAGTGTGAAGAGGATTAGGCCTTTTGGGGACAACCTCTGTGTCTTGAGAGTTTCCCCAAATGAAGCCTGGTGTGAACCAAAAAACCCTTTTTCATCTGGAAATGAAATGCATGTTTTTTCCGTTTTCTCTGCAGGAGAAAATACATCCATCTTTCCCTGTTGTAGAGCACCCCATGAGTTTGTAGAGGACTGGGGGAGAAGGATGGGTAACCCCTCTAAACTTGTATATTTATTTATAGGTATTTCTGTCATGTCAGCTGTGAACACAACATGACTGAGATTTCTTTGAGTAAATTCCATATTTACCTGCATTATTTGTTACCTGTTTCTAGCATGGAGCTTTGTTCGATATTTCTAAATGGCAAACATTTTTCTTGATGGGAAATGTACAATTGACAAACTGCTGTTGGGAAAAGCAGTGTTATTTTTACCAGGAAAACCTTTAATAGGAATAAACTACGACATTTACTCATTTTTCAAAGTGATTGTCTCTGAAACTTTAATAACTTCCTGCTACATATCCTAAGTCATTCCTCAGTGTGAACTGTGAAGCTTCCTACCAGGCAGCTGCGTTTTGCGGGCAGGTAGCAAAGTCTTACCGTGTTTTGGCCAAGTTCTGCCTTTGACCTTCAGCTGCGTGCAAACAGAAAGCTCCCAGCTCAGCGCTGGAGCCCCGCAGCCCCCGGCGCTGGCAGCTCCCCCGCCACCAGAGCGAGGAGCCACGGGAGGAGATAATTGCTGTGTAGTTTCTAAAACATTTTTCTGCTATCTGCTTCCGTGTTTGTGCACCGCATTTCTGGCTACCTGTATTCATCAACTTCATGCTTGGAATAGGCTATTGGCTCCACGCTAATAACCCCCTGTTCTTTAATGTTCTCTTTCTAGTTAATTAATCTATTTATGATAATAGTATGTCTCATTTTGTGCTTTCACTCTAGAGGGTGTGTTTGTATTATCCTGCTGTATAGCATTGACTGGCCCTATTATCATTTATCATTAAAGGCAGTGGCAACACTCTGGCCTGGCCTGCCAATAATTTTTCAATTAATTGCTTAGTGGTTGCTTTTTCTTTGCTAGTGAATACGAGGTCTTTAAGCTTTCTGTCTAACTTTTTCTTTTTTTAAAATTGGCAACTGTGCTTTTTTTACGCTGAGGGATCTGAAGCCTGTGGCGTTGGGCTATGGGGAAAGCATCCAGGAGGGCAGGTGGGCAGGGCTGGCCACGTGAAGGCTGTGAGCCAGTGGTGCTTTGGGGTACGGTCCCAGGCTTACCCCTCCTGGGAACCGGAGCCCGCGAGGGGCAATGCAGCGTGGTGGGGCCGTGTTGAAAGCACCAAGTCCGTGTCTGGCAGGTGGCACACTCAGGCCTGGGGGCTGGGATAGATCGTAACGGCTCAGGGGACGGCTGTAGCCTTGGATGTTATCATGGAGTGTCTGAGAATGGGGCTGCTGAATGCAAGGCCCTGGACTTAGTTTATAGGCAATCCCTCCATGAAGGATGGCAGCAACAAGCTGCAGCAATACATTTGCGTGTCTGAAGCTTTGCTTTAGCTCAACCGTGGGTCCCCCTTGCCGTGGAGCAGCTGTTTGCACATTGGGTTCCCGTTAACATTGGAGCCACAGAGGTCATTTCGAGTGTCCGCACCCGTCTTGGGTTATTGCGGCATGTTAAACAAGGGCACACGCTTGGTAGTGGCAGCACGTTGCTCCCAACTTCCACTTGCCACCGTGGCACACAGGCTGCCAAGGACAACAGCTATCACCCAACGCATCTGCACCTTGGCTTGTCAGGCTGCTAAATTAACGCTTGCGTTTGTCTACGTTTCAGCCCTCTGGAGCCGTGTGCTTTCTTAAAAGAGATGACAGCACATGAATTCAGAAAGCAGAATAGCCGCAAACCACTAAGTATGTATATTTAGGGGGCGCTTGTGAAACAACCGGAGCTGATGATTAGTAGAAATATTTGGATTTTCTTTGTTTACAAGTGCTTCATTTTAGGCTTGACCTGCTTACCTTAAATTTATTTTTGTTTCCAGCCACATGGCTATTTGTTTCCTTCCACATTCTCCCAAGTGTTTTAATTTTAAGCAGATGCTCCTCTGCACCGCGTTCATGCCAAGTTTTGTCTTATGTTCTTTATCAGTACAACAATATGAAATATTTAATAAGAAGTTATCACTGTGGCCAATATTAAAGATTAAATAGGTCTGTTGGCCTCAGTTCCTGAGGAGGAAACCTGGTATACAGAAAGAGTCAGAAGAAACATCATCGAATATACGGATGTAGAGTCTGATCAAAACACGGGCAGCTCTGCTTCATGCTCAGCAGCTTCTCCCTTTGTCGCGCCAAAGGCAGGGGAGGAGGAGCAGAGCTGTATTTGAATCTAAATTTGCTGTGTTTGACACTAAATCGGCCTTCTCCTGCAAAAGAGGGGGCAGGGTAGCAAGCCCTTGTGCACAGATGCCCTGCAAATGGGTTGTCACCTAGTTGGCACTGTTTTGCTTTTATCCTGGCTCCTGCATACCCTTGGCTTTTATTTCCGCCTGGGAAATCCGCTGGCTTTTACCCCACACTCCCCTGGGACTCTGCACAAGTGATATAAGTCTCTTTATATTTTTTTTTCTGTTATGCAAGGAGTTGCTAAAGCTCCCTTCTCCGAAGGGTGCTGTCAAAAGCGGCGCGTGTGCATACGGCAGCTTCCCGGCATGTCTGGCAGAGGCCTCTCGAGGGATTGATGGGCAGGAGATGGCTCGGGCAGCTTTGCGCAGGCAAAATGATGGTATGTCTAGACAGGAGAAATGCTGAAGCAACATTCCTGGCAACAGCGGTGATGCCAGATAGTGGAGCATGCCCAACCCTGCCAGGTATTGGGGCCCATTTCTGCGAGTCGCTCCCTCTGGTGCAGATATCTGCCTTTCCCAGTGGTTTGTTTCGGCCAGGGAGGAGCTTTTGTGCTCGCTGCCCCGCTGGGGAAAGCTCTTTATTCCCAACATGGCTAATGCCGACGCGCTTGGCGTGTGCTGGCAACAGTGCTTGTTTCCAGCATGAGAAATAGGCAGGTTAGGAAGGGGATGGCTTTTGAGAAGCTACAAAACAGTATCAGTACCATGTGGCTACTATAATGTTTTAATTCTTGTAAAATAGTGCACGTGACAGGCAGAGGTGGCCTCAGAGAGGACTGATAATCCCTGCAGGGTGATAAGGCACATGTATTTTTTTCCCCTCATTTCGCTATCCATATGATTCATAGAAAACCCATAAAAAACATATTTCATTTCTCACACACTTCAGTGTACAGCTTTTACTGTCAGGACCCTTTGATCATCCACTTAATGCTTCCGTACTTGTTAGCATCTTTGATGTTTTCCTTTGTGTACTAACAAACAAAAGCTGAAGTTTACTGATTGCATCATTGTGTTTTAAAAAACATTAAACAAGTAAACGCTATAAAGCTATGATGATTTAAAATTGCTGTCGTGCAAGTTCGCCTTGTACAGGCATTAAACTAGTATAACATGCATTATTTTATTTAGGTCAGCTGTGTCATTGTTGAAATGCATCCATGTCAGATTGCTGAGGGATCTCCCAGGATATAGAGTGCCCTGTATATGAAGTGTGTACAGAGCATATAGAGAGTGTATATAGAGTATGTAGAGAGCCTAACTATTCAATGTTAGACATGCAGGTTTAACTCTCATCTTCTGTAAGCTAAGCCAGTCAGTATTTGGAAAAAAGCAGCCATGCCTTTGGGCACAAAAGGCTGCTTTTCTGAGGTCTGCAGCAGCAGCAGCAGGTTACAGAGCTAAATGTAAGGTGACCAGGAGCACCCCACTGGTGAGCTCTGCAAGCAATTAAACATCTCTACAGTAACGAGTACCTGGTACCAACAGTGCAGAGGGGACGTCAGCAAAGGAAAGCCATGACAAAGTAGTTGTCTCCCAAGGAGTCAGGTAGTTTATGGTCTGGAAATGCGGTAAACAAGCAGCCTTCTGCATTTGACAGTGGCTAAAAGCAGACTGCTAAAGACAGAGGCAGCATAGAGACACAATGCTGCTATTTCCCTCCCCTGTACCGTTCGGTAGGGGGGCACACAGCTGTTTTTGAGAGGAAGGGTATCCCTTCCCAGCAATTCAAGGCTTGAGCGGTCAGCACTGTAGTTGTTAGTTAGAAATACAAGCAGGGGAGCAGCCGTGCCATGTAGGTAGCCATCCCAGCTACCAAGGATCGATGAGAAGCAAAATTGTCTGTAAATGGGGAGGATGAAAGTTGCTGCGTATTCTTTCTGGTTTTCTCTCCTTCTATTGGTGTGCGTAGTGGCGTCTGTCTTTCTACCACCCCATCTGCCTGCAGAGATGGAGCAGGAGAAAATGAAAGTTGTGCACTAGCTAGTCTGAGGCTTAAAAAGCGAAGGATGGGGAGAAACCATTGCTGCCGACATGGCTTTCTGTAATGAGCAACTGAGGTTAGAGTAAAAGAATAGAAGTCACATCCAAATGCTTGCGTGTGGTGGTGCTGGTGAAGCACTTGGTGCAGGGAACATGAAATGGCCCAAGAGGGTCTTGCTGCCACGCAACCCCAGGCTAAGACAGCAAGTCAGTGCCTGGCCAGGCTGTTTCACTCTCATGGGGAAGTGGGGTGTATCACAGGTCTAGAAGCTGCAGAGATGTTGTTTGCTGTGGGTCTGGTCTGGGCGATAGCATGCCATGGTCGCATGATGTCTGGTTTTGGAGGCCATCCTGCCTCCTCAACTACCCAGCCCTCAGGGGCGATTGCTCCCTGCCTAGCTGTGCCAGTTATTTTTTCCCCCCGAGAGTCCATGGGAAGAGAAGTAAGGAATAGAGACTGGATTATCTATTTCAAAGAGATGCATTTATCTTTTGCATGAAAGTTTTCATATTTTTGTAAAAAACAAACCTCCTTCCCCCTCCCCTTTTGAAATCACAACCATATTCTGCTGCTTCTAGAGGAAGTTTGCATTTTTTTCAGTGCTTTGAAATTAACTTTATATTCAAATAACCCCTTCCTCACTCAGGAACTCTTGAATTTTTGAAAACTAAAGAGAACTCAAGGGTGTTGGCAAGTGCATTTCTCCAAAATGGTCCCATGGTGCAGATCTGGAAGCATTTATGAGCTGTTTTGATAATCCCTCTACTGAGCTACTTTATAACTCTGGGTTCCAAAATACTTCCCTGACTCTGGACGAAGTCACTTCAAAAACAGAATTTAGGCACTTAAATCATACATCATTAGGAGAAAAAATTCCTACCGGTAATGTGTAAGCCCTTTTGAGAATACAACTCCATGTCTTTGGCAGCAAGTCCATGGAACCCGTGTGTCAGACAACAAAGCAGGTTGTGCTAAGAAGAAAATGCCCTCAACTTTGAGAATTAAACTGCCATGACACCCTACAAGTCATACACTTTTTGCAGCAGCCTGTCATCAAAGCTCAACATCTTGTTCAGGTCTCGCACACCAGAAAACAGTTGCCTCCGTAAACCAGAAGCTGCACAGGCATCCCTCTAGAAAGAGCCAAGCGTGACAAATTTCTTCTATGTCACATCTCATACAGCAAAATTAAGAAAGAGTTTTAAAGTGGTGCACAAAACCAGAAGCAAAAATAATTGGTGTAGACAACTTAGATGACCTACCTAATTACACAGTAAACAGGTAATGCCTTTGTATGTACACATGGGAAAGGAGTTAAATACAGATCCTGACTTGGTATCTTCAACAGGAGAGCGTGGTCGGTTGGTTTTTGCAAGAGAAGGTTAAACCACACAGTCAGGCAACTGCAAACACATCGCGTCATAATTCTGCACATGCCCTGCACTGAGGTTGCAGCTAGAAATGGTTTAGACATTCATTTTGCTTAAACCTGGATGCCTACTGTCACAGGGATGGCAGACTGGAAATATGACCTGCAGGAGATGAATGTTTTTCTGGAGAGGTAGAATCATAGAATGCTTTGGGATGGAAGGGGCCTTTAAAGGTCACCTAGTAGAGGAGCAGAATCACGTCCCTCGACCTGCTGGCCGTGCTGCTTTTGATGCAGCCCAGGATACGGTTGGCTTTCTGGGCTGTGAGCACAGATTGCCAGCACATGTCCAGCTTTTCATCCACCAGTACCCCCAGGTCCTTCTCCGCAGGGCTGCTCTCAATCCCTTCATCCCCCAGCCTGTATTGATACCAGGGATTGCCCCGACCCAGGTGCAGGACCTTGCACTTGTCCTTGTTGAACCTCATGAGGTTCGCATGGGCCCACTTCTCAAGCTTGTCCAGGTCCCCCTGGATGGCATCCCATCCTGCAAGTGTGTCATCTGCACCACTCAGCTTTGTGTCATCTGCAAACTTGCTGAGGGTGCACTCTATCCCACTGTCTACATCATTGATAAAGATATTGAAAAGCACCGGTCCCAAGACAGAGCCCTGAGGCACACCATTCGTCACCAGTCTCCACCTGGACATCGAGCCATTGACCACAACTCTCTGGATGCGTCCATCCAGCCGATTTCTTATCCATTGAATAGTCCACCCTTCAAATCCAAATCTCTCTAATTTAGAGAGAAGGATGTTGTGGGGGACCATGTCAAAGGCCTTACAGAAGTCCAGATAGATGACATCCATAGCTCTTCCTTTGTCCACTGATGTAGTCACTCCCTCATAGAAGGCCACTAGGTTGGTCAGGCAGGACCTGCCCTTGGTGAAGCCATGCTGGCTCTCTCAAATCACCTCCCTGTCCTCCATGTGTCTTAGCACAGCTCCTAGGATGATCTGTTGCATGACCTTCCCAGGCACAGAGGTGAGGCTGACAGGTTGGTAGTTCCCAGGGTCCTCCTTTCGACCCTTTTTAAAAACAGGTGCAATGTTTCCCTTTTTCCAGTCCCCAGGGATTTCACCTGACTGCCATGACTTTTCTAATGTCATGGAGAGTGGCTTGGCAACTACATCAGCCAGTTCCTTCAGGACTCTGGGATGCATCTCGTCAGGTCCCATAGACTTATGTATGTTCAGGTTCCTCAGGTGGTCACAAACTTGATCTTCTTTTACAGTGGGAGGGACTTTGCTCCCCCAGTCCTGCGGTCCATCCACTCGAGAGGTGTGGGAAGAGAGACTGCCAGTGAAGACTGAGGTGAAAAATTGTTGACTCCCTCAGCCATCGTTACCAGTTTGCCAGTCACGTTCATCAGAGGGGGTACGCTTTCTTTGACCTTCCTTTTCTGGCTGACATACCTGTAAAAGCCCTTATTGCTATTCTTTGTGTCCCTTGCCAAATTGAGCTCCAGCCGTGCCTTGGCCTTCCTGACCACATCCCTACAAAACCAGGCAGTGTCCCTATGCTCTCCCCAGGATACCTGTCCCTGCCTCCACTGCCTGTGCATTTCCTTCTTGTCCTTTAGTTTGACCAGCAGGTCTCGACTCATCCATGCCAGTCTCTTGCATTCTTTTTCTGATTTCTTACAGCTGGGGATCGAGAGCTCTTGCACTCTATGGAAACCGTCCTTAAATATCCGCCACCTCTGTTCTGCTCCCTTGTCCCTGAGGGCAGTTTCCCAGGGGGTCCTATTGACTAACTCCTTGAACAGCTGAAAGATTGCTCTCCTAAAATTCAGGGTCTTGACTTTACTCTTCGCCTGACCCTTGTCTCTCAGGACTGCGAACTCCACCAGTGCATGATCACTGCAGCCCAGGCTGCTTCCAATCTTGACATCACCGATTAGCTCACTTGCGTTGGTGACCATCAGGTTCAGTATCGCATCCGCTCTGGTAGGGCTGTCTATTACCTGGCTTAAGAAATTATCCTCAATGTACTCCAGGAGTCTCCTGGATTGCCTACAGCTTGACATGTTTCTTTTCCAGCAGATGTTGGGGTGGTTGAAGTCCCCCAGGAGGACGAGAGCCTGTGAGCGCGATGCCTCCTGTAGCTGGAGTAAGAAGGCTTTGTCAATAGGCTCTCCTTGATTGGGCGGCCTGTAGTTGACACCAACCACAAGGTTCCCTTTGTTGCCTTGGTCTCTAATTCTTACCCATGAGCTTTCAACCTGCTCATGGCTAGTCTTCAGAGACAGCTCTTCACAATCTATCCTTTCTTGAAGTACAGGGCAACCCCTCCGCCCCTCCTTCCGCACCTGTCCCTTCTGAACAGCTTGTAGGCATCGATGGGCACACTCCAGTCCTAGGATTCATCCCACCAAGTTTCAGTAATGGCAACTAGGTCATAGCTTTCTAGCAGCACAGGGGCTTCCAGCTCCTCCTGTTTGTTGCCCATGCTGTGTGCATTGGTGTAGCAGCACTTCAGCTGGGCTGTTGGCCATGTCACCTTCTTAGAGGAACACATCCTAATTCCTTTGAGGTATTTCCCCAGTGTTTCCCTGTTGGCTCCTATTACGTCAAGAGCCCCTGGCTCATCTCCATAAGACTTCAGGTGTGCTGCAGTGTACCCAGCATGTCTCGGAGCAACAGGCTGAGGGCCCTCGCTAGCACCCTGTGCCTCTAACCATGGCGTGTCATCCCACAGCTTGTCATGGACAAGCCTGATATTATCCCCCTCCCCCTTCAAGTCTAGTTTAAAGCTCTGTCAATCAGCCCCACCAGCTTGTCAGCAGACACCCTCTTCCCTCTTTGAGAAAGGCGAATGTCATCCGACGTCAGCAGGCCTGGTGCCATGTATGCCACGCCATTACTGAAAAACCCAAAACTGTGGCGGTGACACCAGCCACAGAGCCACGTATTAACAGACTGGCTCCATCTAGGTTAAACCATCCAAGGTTATGGAGCAGATCATCCTGAGTACCATCACACAGCACGTACAGGACAACCAGGGGATCAGGCCCAGTCACCATGGGTTTATGAAAGGCAGGTCCTGCTTGACTAACCTGATTTCCTTCTATGACAAGGTGACCCGCTGAGTGGATGAGGGGAAGGCTGTGGATGTTGTCTACCTAGACTTTAGTAAAGCCTTTGACACCATTTCCCACCGCATTCTCCTGGAGAAACTGGCTGCTCATGGCTTGGATAAGTGCACTCTTTGCTGGGTAAGAAACTGTCTGGATGGCTGGGCTCAAAGAGTTGTGGTGAATGGAGTTAAATCCAGCTGGTGGCTGGCCACAAGTGGTGTTCCCCAGGGCTCAGTATTGGGGCCAGTTCTGTTTGATATCTTTATCAATGATCTGGATGAGGGGATCGAGTGCACCCTCAGTAAGTTTGCAGATTACACCAAGTTGGGTGGGAGTGTTGATCTGCTGGAGGCTCTACAGAGGGACCTGGACAGGCTGGATCGATGGGCCGAGGCCAACTGCATGAGGTTCAACAAGGCTCAGTGCTGGGACCTGCACTTGGGTCACAACAACCCCACGCAACACTACAGGCTGGGGGAGGAGTGGCTGGAGAGCTGCCCAGCAGAAAAGGACCTGGGGGTGTCAGTCGACAGCTGCCTGAACATGAGCCAGCAGTGTGCCCAGGTGGCCAAGAGGGCCAATGGCATCCTGGCTTGTATCAGGAATAGTGTGGCCAGCAGGACCAGGGAGGTGATGGTGCCCCTGTACTCGGCACTGGTGAAGCCGCACCTCGAGTACTGTGTTCAGTTTTGGGCCCCTCACTACAAGAAGGAGATCGAGGTGCTGGAGTGTGTCCAGAGAAGGGCAACGAAGTTGGTGAAGAGTTCTAGAGCACAAGACTTATGAGGAACAAATGAGGGAGCTGAGGTTGTTTAGTCTGGAGAAGAGGAGGCTGAGGGGAGACCTTATTGCTCTCTACAACTACCTGAAAGGAGGTTGTAGTGAGGTGGGGTTGGTCTCTTCTCCCAAGTAACAAGTGATAGGACGAGAGGAAACGGCCTCAAGTTGCACCAGGGGAGGTTTAGGTTGGATATCAGGAAAAATTTCTTCACTGAAAGGGTAGTCAGGCACTGGAACAGGCTGCCCAGGGAAGTGGTTGAGTCTCCGTCCCTGGAGGTATTTAAAAGAAGGGTAGACGTGGTGCTTGAGGACATGGTTTAGTGGTGGACTTGGCAGTGCTCGGTTAATGGTTGGACTCGATGATCTTAAGGGTCTTTTCCAACCTAAACAATTCTATGATTCTATGATCTGTTACTTCCAATGTCACTGCCCGCAGCTGGAAGGATAGAGGAAAAAATAACTTGTGCTCCAGATCCCCTTACCAACCATCCCAAGGCCTTGAAGTGTCTTTTAATTGCCCTTGGACTACGTGTTGCAGCTTCACCACCACCCACATGGAAGAGCAGTAATGGTTGATAGCCCAAGGGCTGTACCAGGCTAAGAAGTTTCCTAGTGATGTTCTTAACCTGGGCCCCAGGGAGGCAGCAGACTTCCCTAAGAGGAGGCTCTGTCTGGCATATTGGACCCGCTGTTCCCCTCAGAAGGGAGTCACCTACAACTATAACCTGTCTTTTCTTCTTTGTGGAGGTGGTTGTGATACAAGGGGTTAGGCCCTTCTGACCTTGGTGACACCTCTGGTGTAGATGGACCATCACCCACATCCTCCATTGACTGGCCTTCCACATCCAGAGCCTCATACCTGTTGTACAGAGGCACCTGGGAAGGCAAGGTGGGCAAGGAGGGGGGTTGCCTGCCACCCCAAGCATGGACTTGACTCCATTCACCCCTTTCCTTTAAGCGACTGCCTTGTGGGGGGAGGATCCCCTTGATCTTGGGTTTTTTTTCTGGTGGCTGTTCCTGTCTCAGAGAGGGCAGAGCCCGGCTCCACCAGTCTCTCTCTTTCTCAGACCCCCCGATGCTCCTTAACCTTTCTACTTCCTCTTGTAGCTCTGCCACCAGGCTGGGCAGATTGTCCACTTGGTCGCACTTCACACAGCTGTTCATTTAGCCGTTCTTGCTAAATGTAGTACAAGTTAAAGCCTGGAAGTTCATTTGCTGTGGTGCAAATTGACGCTTTATGAATCAACCCCAAAGATGGTGTTACGGATCTGTGTTCATACAGTTTCTTTAATAAAGTAACACCGGGAAGTGACACTGCCACATCGTATTGACACAGGATGATGTATGGCGGCATTTAGCTAACTTAGTGCACAGGCATGTTTTGATCAGTTTTAATTCACTTTGCATTGCCCTCCCTATGAAGCCTCTCAGGTTTGATCAGTGAGCCCCTTCTGGTGCTATCACGCTGCAGTCTGGAATCTTCTGACTGAGGCATTTTGAATGTAAAAGTTTGTTACACGGATCGATGAATTACATTATCAATCAGTCCTAAAACTCCACACTTTTCACTTACAGCAGCAGTAGCAGCGTTACTTTCTACAGGGGTTATGAGTTGTCAGCAGTTTTCTCTTCTCCTCCTGGTTTGGTGACTGCCTGACACTGCACGTGCAGGCAATGCCCTGCGGTGGCCAAGTCCCAAGGGACCTTCTCCCAGAAGCACCAGAAGTCATACTAAGATGCTGTTTGTGTCCTCTTCCCTACCATCACCCCCATTTTTTGTTTTAACTTCCTCTTTTAGCACCTTTACAGCAAAGCTTCTGCAGTGTGAGTCCAACCCCTCAAAATGCTTCATAAAAAAACCATTTGGGTTGAAACTGCTCCTGTTCATGTGCAGCTGTCAATTTGAGAGAGGAAGTGTCCTTTACCAAAATGCTCTGCAGTCTTTGTCTCCTTGGGGGTGGCTGGAAGACAGCAGTGACCAACAGTGGGGATCCTACTCTGTGCAGCACCAGGACCTGGGGTGGCTGGCACAGAAGCTGTCCCTGACCACAGGCAGAACCAGCACCTGGGTTTTAACAGAGAAGGGCGATGCAGGTTACAGGGCTGCTGCAATTTCCCTTGTGAGTTGTCCATTGCTGCCTTTGCCATGAGCTAGAAGCTGTCAGTGTAGTCTGGCCTGCTATTTCCATTGCCAGAGTTACAGAGCTCCTCAGCTCTTATCCTGTTTAGGAAATGGTGAGATCAGGCCATGATTTCACTTGACAGTGGTTGCTTTCCCCTTACTGCCCATGTCTAGACCCTCTGAACAGATTTTTCTCTGCAGGGCTGTGTGTTGTTTCAAATAGCAGTACCAGTACTCCTAGGTAGCTCAGGGCTGACTCCAGGTGTATGGACCAGTATTTAACTGAGGGGAAGGCACTGGAAGCTGGCTGGTCCTCCTCACATTTAAGGATAAGATGCATTCTTGGCTTGCCAGCCAGTCTGACTACACAATTCCTTGGTGGGAATTGTTGATCAGCACCTGTAATTACGGGGTCCCCATTTACCTCAGAGACAGTGTTGTAGCAATGCAAGGTGTGCACCCAACCTAACCCTGCTGTGAGCCAGGTCTTCTCTCTGTTGTGCCTGGGGTGACTCTTCTCCTTTGTTTGGCTAGTTGATTTTCTGCGATTGTCTTTTCATTGTGGCAGGCACCTCACTGCAGAACAGTTTTCCAACCTGGGAAGACTTCCCAATAGGTATGTTCCAGCTCTTGGGTTTAGGGCCACCTCTTCAGGAGCAACCTGCAGCAGTGAGCTGGTTCTTAAAGCTATTTTGGTTGCACAAGGGCAAGCCACACGATGCTTCATGGAGCCCCTGGGCCGTGCCTGGCCTGCAGCACCTTCACGTGGCAGCACCACTGCTGGGGGCTGCGAGGGTGGCCGTGGGCCGGGTCCAGCCAGCTCCAACAGACAGGGCCGAGCCCCTCAGCCACGCTGGAGGTGCCCCAGGAAAACGTGCTTGAGGAGGGGCAGAAAACCCAGGTGAGAGCGTGTGAGGAGGAGGAGGGAGGAGCAGTGCGAAGCCCCTGCATGCTGACCGTGACCTGGTACATGGGCGCACACCCTGCACTGCCCGAGGGGAGAGCCTGGGCTGGGGAGTGGAGCCAGGGCAGAGGGGGTGAAAGGCATTGGTTTAATGTTGGTTTCATACTGTGTGAATTAGTAATTGCATTTTTATTTTAATTGGGAAGAAGTTAATCTTCCCCAGGTTGAAGCTGTTCTGCCCACGATGGAAACTGCCTGCAGGAAACCAGGCACCAGGCTGAGCTGGAGCAAGAGGAAGACCCACAGGTGCACCGGAGCAGCACTCAGGGCCTGACTCTCCATCGACGAAGCCCTCTTCACACTCACTGAAGGCCATCTTGTTGCCTCCCACCCAATGTTGAGCCCGGAAGATCTCTGAAGTAGGTCCTGACTGCGCGAGTGGCTTCATCCTGGCCCCGCAGGCGGGTGAAACCGTGACTCACTGCCGCCCCGCTGCCTCGCCAGACTCTACCCCATCGTGGGCTCCTCGTCGGGGAGGTGACTGTGGGCTGAGCCAAAGGGGCTGGTGCTTGGCGCTGGGCTGTGGCATGGCTGCTGGCAGGAGCAAGAGCTGGAGATATCTGCAGCTGTGTCAGAGCAGTGCCTGGGGCCTGACTGCTTGGGGATGAACCCACAGCTGCTCCCCCCTCGAGGCCACCCCCTGCCCGATGCCGAGGGGAAAGGCCTGTGCTGGGCAACTGCTGGGTGCTGCCTGATCCTGCCGGCCTCCTGCCACCTGCGTGGGGGTGGGAGCGCAGCTCCTGCTCGCTGTGGCGCCAGGGGGGCTCTTGACATGGTTGTAAATCAATCGCTGCCATCACTTGATTATGAGTATCATAGTTTAATATTGAGTACATGCTGAATAATCAATTTACAAGTACTTAAATAATAATGAATTATTAGTTTACAAATATTGTCTGATTACTAAACATTTAATAATTAGTTAGTAGATACAGAAAGTATCGTGTAAGTGTAACATGTGAAATCGAAGATGCTGTTTGGCTGTTTTCTGGCTGAAAAGTGCCTTTCTCCCCAGGGATGGAGGAGCCGGTTCAGCCCTGGGTTCATCTGCGGCGAGTGAGGGCGACCGGGCCGGTGGCGCTGCCCCCACAAATTGCCGAGCAGAACCACGCGTGTGCTGGGACACATCGTTTCTGCCCTTGAAAGGAGACAGGGAGAGACCTGCCCAGGGTTTGCTGAATCCCTGAGGAAGAAGCCAGGCTGCCTGCGCTGGGGACGATGCTGCCGCCTGCCCTGCTCCTGGCTGGGGACAGCCCTGCCCATCCTTCAGCTAATTACAGCTTCTGCTCATTATAGCAGTGTGGGCTTTGACAAGGTCATAAATCAATCACTGTCATAAGAATATGAACTGTCGTAATTGTGCATTGTCTAAATATGGACTAATGAGTTAATGACTATTCTGGCTGTTGTGCACACCTCAAATAAAGAGCTGGCCAGAGGAAGACAGTGTGAAAATGTGCCTTTTCCCCCAGAGACTCCCTCGAGTCTGGCCTGGTGCCTGCTGGCCTCCCGAGCTTCAGGGACCAACGTGACCAGAGCCCCACCTCTGGGGGGGTCCATGCACCCTGCCCACCTCCAGCCTGCCCAGAGCCCAACACCCTCCCGCCCCCCTGCACAGAAACAGCCGCTTCGGTCTCCGTTTCTGAGCCCAAACGGGCAGGACCCAGTCTCTGCTCCAACCCCCAGCCCAGCCCCAGGAGCCCATTTCCCAGCCCCAAAAATGCAGGACTTGTTTTTCAAGTCTGGAAAATGCAGGACTGACCGAGTCTCCATTTTCAAGTATAGAAAACACAGGACTTAGTCTCTGTTTCTGAGCCCCAAAACCAGCCGCATGGGCCGGGCCTTGACCCCCAAGGACACGCGTCTCCCTTTGAGGCCCAAAGCCCACGACTTGCCCTCCCTTCCTGAAGTCAAATGAGCTGGGGTTTTGCACCCCCAGAACAGCCCCCCCGAGCCCATGTCCAGGTCTGGAAAATGCAGGACTTGGTCTCTGTTTTCAAGTTCTTGAAAATGCAGAACTTAAGCCCATGTTTCTGACCCTAAACCCAGCCAAACGAGCCTGGCTTTGAGCCCCCAGAATGGCCCCTGAGCCCCCTTTCAAGGCCTGAAAAACACAGGATTCCGCGTCTGCTGCTGAGCCTCAAAACCAGCCCATTGGGCTTGTTTTTGACTCCCAACACCACACACCCCAGTCTGTGTTTGAGACCCGAACTGACAAATGACCCTGGTTTTGAACCCCAAAACCATGACTCAGTCTCTGCCCCTGAGCCCCCAGACCAGCGGCACGTGCCTGGTCCTGAGCCCCAAACCCTTTGCTGGTGCTGGCCCACGGCTGGTGTCAGGGACGGGCCCGGGAGGCCTGGGTGCTGCTGGGGAACTGCTGGGGGGGGGACCCGTGGGGCAGGACTGGCCCTGCCCCACACAGGTGCTCTGAGGCCCCGCCCCACCCGGCCACACCCTCACAGCCTGCCCCACCCAGTGCGGGCCCCACCCCTGCAGCCCTGATTGGGTGGGGCTGGGGCGTGGCCTTGTTCCACCCTGGGGAGGAAGTGGCCACGCCCCACATACATGGGGTTGCCTGGGCCTGCCCCTCCCCCCCCGGCCACACCCTGCTCGATTTCACATGTTCCATATACAGTACCTTCTATATTTATTAACTAATTATTAAATGTTTAATAATCAGACAATATTTGTAAAAGAATAATTTGTTGTTATTTTACTGTTTGTAAATAGATTATTGTGCATATCCTCGGTATTAAACGATGGTGCCTACACTCTAGTGATGGCAGCCATAAAAAAAGTGAATCATTTTCAGGTAGCGAGTGGGAGGAACAGTCGCTGACAGCCACCGCTCGGCGCGCTGGCGTGCCGGTTTATCAAGTTACTCTGGCAATATTGCTCCGTTTCTGCTAAATCTGCATGTTTTAGCCCCGTTTCTGCCCCATCCCAGGTCCAACATGTGATGGTTGGGGAAAGGGAGGGGGGATCACCCGCAGCCCCGTGTCCCACCCACCCACTCCAGCGCCGGGGCAGGGGCACCCTTCCTACAGAGAGGGTCCAGCCCCCGTCGCTGACCCCAACCCCTGCCAGGCTGCGGCAAGGGCGGCTCTGCCCCTTCCCCGGGAGCCCTGAAACGCAGCTTGGTCAGGCGCAGCAGCTGCCTCCGCACCCGTGTCCTGGGGGCAGCGGCTCCCAGAACTGTCCTTGCCCCGGGCCCCCCCGCAAGGGGGGGGTCCGACACATGGGGCTGGGCACATGCCTCAAGGCAGGGAGGCGCAGGCACGCAGCAGTGCGGGGACCTGCTGTTTGACAGCAGGGTGCCACGGCACGAATGCGGCGCTCGACAGGGACGGCTGCGGCACGCTGCTGAGCGGCGCTTGGAAGAGCCTTTTCTTCCCCGCGTGCTGTTTGCGTGGTCACACGCGCAACCTCGGCTGGGACGCCAGCAGCTTTCGTCTGCAAACCAGTCACAAACAGAGGTAAGCAGTGGAAAATGGCAGCAGTGAACAGTTCGCACCAGTGGGCAAATCCAATAGGCTTTTTATGGGGGCAGCTAAAAGATTACTAGAATCGACCACAGCACTGCACTTCATCAAAGCTCACCATCTGCCTCATTCTGCAGAGGCCCTTGAGCGCTTTCAATAAAAGGTCCCTCTCCCCTCACACTAATGGTAACAGTCCTCTCGGACTAAAACTCGGAAGAGAAAACTGGAAAGTCTTTTGGAG
Organism: Nipponia nippon; assembly: GCF_047370975.1. Classification (NCBI taxonomy): domain Eukaryota; kingdom Metazoa; phylum Chordata; class Aves; order Pelecaniformes; family Threskiornithidae; genus Nipponia; species Nipponia nippon. The sequence goes on from NW_028262380.1 coordinate 60,218,171, forward strand.
TCAGGCCCAACCTTTATTTTATTTTTTTTTTCCCTTGCAACGAGTGCCTGGGTCTGTGGGGGCTGGATGAGCCAAATACTGCTGCTACTATGGTCTGAAAGATGATGCTGTATGCGACTTACTAAAGCTTTTTATCTGCTGGTTGCTTGGGTGCAGCAGCTAAAGGACCATGAATAACCTCAGTAACTTGAAAGATAGTGAGTTGCAGACAGAGAGATGTTTTTCATTATTTCCAGCACTTACGTTGTTTCCTGGGACTGCTACTGCTAGCCTGTGGCAATAAGGACCGGTTTGGGGTTTGGTTTCTGATGTTCTCACGTCAGGGCCCATTAGCGCAGGAAGCAGCGTGAGCCATGGTTTGCAGTGAACACACGTAGGCACGCAGGTTCAGGAATTGCTTTCAGCATCTGCAGGCCCGTCAGGATGTGGTGCCGCTTGGCTCGGGCGGGCACGGGGCTTTTCAGCCACACAGCCCCACGCCTGTGTAGCCGTTTGTGCTTAGTACAGCGCTGTTCTTCTAACAGGCCCGCTTCTCTTAGCCATTTTTCCTGACATAAAGTTGTTTGTTGTTTTTTTTTTATGTCTGCCTTTCTTTAGCACACACAGCTGCGGCATTTAGTCGTTGTATGGGCTCCATAGGCTGCAGTCACGCCATGAAGTCCCACTCTAGACCCAGACCCTCAGCATCCGCTAATCCTCTTACCAAAGTTAATATCCCCTGTGCTTCCATGATAAGCAAGAGTGAATAGAAATTCTCACTCTGCTCTATATCTTAAAGTTCAGGAGAGAAATTAACATACATGTATAATGAGCTACATTTAAATCATAACAACATTGTTTTTAGCTAGAAAAATGTTCATGCTATTTCCCGTCTGTAACAGTATCTCCGTTTACCTCTGCTTTTCAAACTTCCCATGGAGTCAGACATCCTTTGATGCTAATTCACAAATGCTCAGTGAATTCCCATCACTCCTAATCCCTCAGCCTCTCATTCTTTATAAAATGTCTTAATGCCTTCAACTAGGCCCATTAGCACTGGAAACATGGGTCTCCTTGGCCCCTGGCTGTATTAAAAGGAAGCAAAAGTGAGGGCCTATTTATAGGATAACCTTGCCTGCCATCTAATCCTTTTTCATTTGGGTTTATTTCCTGTTGATTTTGTTTTACCTCTTGAATCAGCGCATTCCGGCACCAGCCAGCTCCGAACGAGCACATTTCTCTGACTTGGCCTGACACCTCGCGCAGCTCCGGCTTTCTGATCCCGTGCCCACCGGCCCTGCCGTCCCCAGCACGGGCAGGCAGAAGCAGAGCCCCTCCGTTACGGGAGGGAAAGCTGCTCGCCTGCCCGGCTGAGTTTAGCCCTGGCACAAACGCAGCTTGCTTTCGGTTTCTTCCTGTACTTCCCGATTGGTTTAGACTCCTACAAGGGATTTTTAATTGTTGAGGGTTCACATTATGTACAGTCTATAAGCAGCTCTTGTGTTACAAGTAGGAATAAAATGATGCAGTTTCAGCATTTTTGATTTGAACAAATCAAAAATCAGCTTTGACGCCAATTTAGATGCCACCGGTTGAAAAACGCATTGTTTCAAATTAACTTTAGAAGTCAGAGCTGGTGTGTAAAAAATCAGCCTTCCCTTCCAGATGTAAAGCACACAAACCCCAGCCAGACTATCACGCTATGTACTAAGTACATAGTTTTTATTTTGTAAAACATCACTACGCTCAGTCAAGACAGCAATTGCTAAGTGCTTACAGGGTGCAGTTGTGCACCTTCTTAAATGTCTAGTCTGCTGCTGATTAGTCAACACTGACTGCTTTTACGTTTCAGGAGAAAAACCCCTCTCTCCTACCTGCCGCGAGTTTGGATAACTCATCGATTTCAGGGGCAGAAGGGACAATTGACTTGCTTTTCCTACTCCATTAATCATGGACCATTGTACTTTTCTAATTTGCTACTTCTCTTCATGGTTTTGCCAAGCGGTTAATTATCCTTAATTAAAAAAAAAATATCCCTGTTTTCTAAATAGATATTCTGTGGCTTCGGCATCCAGATGTTGTCTCATATTACATCTTTCTTTAGTGGTACCCAGTCCTCTTGGTGGAGATTCTTATGAAATAGCGACATGAGCCCGTTCCTGTTCTGTGTCAGAAGACTTCCACGGTACAGCAGCCATTGCACCACTACGTGACGGTCATTATACAGCTGGGATAATGTCATTTTGAGCGGGTTTCTCCTTTGTTAGAAAACCTTTGCTTCAGCACAAGATGGTCAGATATAGACTCTCTGTGCCGCAAGACAGAATTAGGTGCCTCCAAAGTGGATTATCCAGCACTGGGAGTCACCCTGCGGAGGTAGCACCCTCCCTCCACACCCGTCATCAAAAACCCTGGCCTCTCAAGCTGGTGGAAGAAATCCTGGTCCTGAGGCTGTCTTTTGGCAGAGGGATCCAACTGGATCTTTAATCCATGCAACAAATTATAGGGTTTTTAGTTGATCACACAGTCTGAACGTTGCCGGGCTTGCTGAAGCAGCAGTAATGCGGGGTTTTGATGTGTTTGGATGGAATGCGCAGAGGTTTGGGCTTGAAATTCTTCCTAAATTTCAATGGCTTTGTGTACCGAATTCTCTGTGGGTCATTTGGAGTGTAACAGCTTCTTGCAAATGAATATATGTGCATCACATACGTAGGTCAGTTAGGAAAATAGCAATTGCTGTGATGGGAGTGTTTAAACATCTGATAAATCAGGTTTCAAGCTTCAGCGTTTCAAACTTCAAAACAGCACTTTTCTAGATTGACATTCATTAGCACATTGCCAATGGTTAGCTCTTAATCACGATCAATCATTAACGCTACTTATTCAAACAATTAGTCTTTAACAATCTTATTCTAAATTAGCCGCGAGCCGTGTAGCGAGCGCGGATGGCTACAGCTCTCGGTGGTTCCAGTGGCTGAGGTGGTCGCCATCAGGCTCAGAGCTCTTCCAGGAGGGAAGCTGGAACTGAAGCGCATGGTGTTTTTCTTCCCTATTTTGCCTCGTTGCCCCTTCGTGTTTTTTAGGCTCCTCAGCTCTCCCGGAAAAAGGAAGGGATGGGAATCTCATCTCCCAGCATTGTTCATCTTATTTTTAGGATCCAAGTCTCCCTTTTCCCCCTTTGCAGTTCCATGCAATTTAGACGTTTCTGCTCAGGTGCGTTACAAAGTCTTACCATGTCGCTGGTTGTTACGGGCAGTGTCGCTGTGGTAGGAAACACCTGTACACTGCACAGGTCAGCCTGTTGTGCGTTTATCTTTGGGTTGAAGGCAAACAACTGTTGATTACACTTTGCTTCGTAAACGTGTACTTTATGCGTCAAACAGGCCCTGTCTTTGCTACAAGGTCTTTTGGTGGAATTTGGATGACCAAGTTTTAGTTATTTAAAATGTCAGTGCATGCTGGAATAGATGTCTCTTCTCCCTCAAAAACCAAGGTAAGGGAGGTCGACACCTCCAGAAGGGCAATTCAGCCCATTCATGTAAGATGGATGGACTAGGGTGAGATGTGTCTTGCACTGAATTCCTTTGAAAATCTAGAGATCCTGTTGGTAGTGGAGGGTTTCATACGTGAATACGGCTCAGCAAGATTGGGATTCTGCACCGCCACTTCCAGAGCTCACGCTGCTTGAAGGCTGAAATGAAGCTGTCACTGAAGGAGCCCACCAGGTTAGCTGACTGCCTATTCTGTCTCCTGAAGTATGACACAATTTAAAATCAAAGCTGATACTTTTGAAGGGCCCAGGATTTTGCCAACTCTGTGTCAGGCTGCAAACAGCTAACATTTTCACCTTTGTCAAACTAGATTTAATGTATCTGGGAAAATAGGCAATCTGATAATGTATTGCTACTATTGACTTAAAGGAAGGAGCAGGAGGCGTGCTTTCCTCACATAGATCTCCCGGGGAACTCAATATTTGACTACAAAAGCAGTGAGTTCTTTTATCCAGGCACACTTGATTTTAGAGGTGATATGCAGAGCACCAGCCTTGCTGTACAGCTCGACTTCAGTGAGTTTTATGTGGCTGCTGTTCTGTGCTTCGCTTGGCCAAGTGAGACTGGTCGCTGCCTAAAGTAAGGCATCAGTAGCCGTGGATTAAATCACCCGAACGCCCGATTCTTGTCCCCTGCATGGAAGTGTCCCCTCTGCAGCATCACAAAGGTGCACGCGTTCCTGCTGGGGCCGTGGACGGCAGCTCTCGGACTCCTGGGCTCCCTTGGAGTTACAGCCACTTAGATACCAGGTGGGTGGCAATGTCTCTTGCCTCCTCCGTAGCTCAGACTCCACCCAAAAGATTCAGAAAATAAATAGTGGCCCGACGTGAAATTTAATGACAAAAGGTATTAGTGTAAAACTGAAGTGATCTGAGCCTGCAAGCATTCTCTGTTTTTGTTTTTTTTTAATGGAATACAATGCTGTTGCTCCCAGTCATGAAGCAGTAACATGCAGCAAGGGCTCTGGCAGTATGGAAGGCCTTTGTAAGTCTTTTCCTCAGAGCTGTTATCTGAGGAAAAACTCTGAGCCAGCATGAATAAATAATGCACTGATAAGTTTTTCCAGCAATACCTACCCTGCAGTAAAGCAACCTTAGGTGATCAGCTGGAAACCAGTGGCCCCTCAAGAGTGTGTTGATGCCCAGAGCAGAGTCGTAATTGTTTCTTCCGCTCTGCTACTGTAAGTACACAATGCTAAAAGCAACAATAATAAATGAGAATGAAATACAGCACAGACAGCACAAAAACGTCAGATAGGCGTGCGCATCCCTCTTTCTGATGCTAAAACCATCTGTATTGTGGTGCTGCTCCAGTGAAAAGCAATAGCGGAGAGACGAGGCCAGCTCTAAGGGAGAAAGCCGCATGGGTGCTAACGGCAGCCAGTGCAGAGCTGTGAACTGTAACATATCCTCTGGGTACCAAAGCTGAATTTCTTTCCTAAAAACTGCTAGTGAGCTTTTCAAACAGCCTTCTGCCTTTTGTGGCACGTGAGCATTTGTAGGCAAAGTTCTGACAAGTCTTGTGCTAGGATCTCTGCCAGCTAAGGGGAAATACAGGGAGCAAAAGGTGTTGTGGAGTTTTTAGGAATTTTTATCAGCACGTGCATTAGCTAGCGACAGCCTGGTTCTCTGGATGGGGAGCACCCTGGCAGCCGAGGGCTATCGCCGGCTTTGCACCGACTGAGCTGGTGACGGTGGGTGAGCAAGTCGGACCCCTGCTCTGCGTTCATCTTGCTTCTTGAGCTTTTTACCCATCACGTCATTTCGGAACTATTCAGCGTTGACTCCCGGGAGCCAGCAGTGACTTGCCGTGTGTTTGTGTCTAGCATAATGAGAGGCTGTAGTTGCTTGGACCTTAAGGCTCATAGCAAAGCTATTAATAAAATCCAAGTTCATCAGACTGCTTTGGACATCAGCTTTGTCACTATCGTTTCTGAACTAGCAGTCGGGGGATCCCATTGGCTGATTCTTCCAAATTACTTGCTAATGCAATGCCGTAGTTGAGCACATTTCCAATTAAATGCAGCTACTTTCTAAAACAATGTTTAAGTTGCTGGCCTAAATTACTCCTTAATTAGGTCATTTTTTCCTAATTGATTAAAAATAGGATTTCAAATTAAAACAGAGAGATTGAGTAACATCACACAAATGATATTATTCAAATCTGAAAGGAAAAAAACCATCAAAAAGGAAAGAACCATTATATTGAATTGCAGATCAGCTGTAGATATGGCATTTGGGATTGTTCTCTAGAAAATCTATTATTTTCCATCTTTGAAATTAGGGCAAGGATGCAATCAAATAAAAAAGTTTAAAGCCCAGAAGAAAAAAAGCTATTACAAGGGAGCTGATCAAATACAAAATTATTACTGCGTATCATCTGTAGTATGGTAGCACCTAGAGATCCAGACTAAGACCACGGGCACTGTACAGAGACAAATGAACCCTGCCCCGGAGAGCTTACAACTGAAGTCAACAAGCCAGACGATGGGACAAAAATTAGAGAGCCAGAGTTTAGCTTCCAAAATCTGCAAGAAAAGTTGAAAGTAGCTCAAGAAATAGGGCCAAGAGGTCCATTGGCCTCTTCTGTCTCTGACAGGCCACAGCTTCATGCTGTTGTGGCTACCAAAGAGAGCTCCAGCACAGAAATTTGCTGATGGAAACACTCTGAAATACTCGCTCTAAACTGTAGTCTGTACTCTAAAATAAAACACTAGAGCCTGATCTTCAGTAGCTTTAGTTCCTGTCAATGTCATAAACAACTAGAGCAACAAACAAAGCTCAAATTTCTGATGAGGCTATTCAGAGACAATTTGCAGGGTGGTTGGTTGGGTTTTTTGGGTGAAAGAAAACAAACCTAGGCAGACTGACTGGGATAGGTAAAACCTAACACAGCTACACTGATTTCCGTAACACTAGGCGATTTAGGTATATCAGCATTAAAGGGTATTGACTTTGGTGAAGATCTGTCAGATAGCTGATTCTCTGGCTTCGCTACTGCCACCCTGATTTATTTGAGATGAGAAACTAGTCCCTGATTTAAGTTCGGTTCTATCAGTTCAGACAGTGTTTCACTGCATCATTTCCTTAGCAGAGCAGAAATGCAGACTGCGTGCTCCTGTCTGTCTTCTCTTCCAAACAGTCCTCTCCTGGCTCTGTCTCCGGCGAGTATCCAGCCCAGCAGCACCTATGCAGGCTGGCTGTTTCCACGTCTGGATTAACACTCCATCTCTGCTGTACTCGCGATTTGGCTGCAATCTCAAGCTGTGTGTCAAAAATGGGTGTCCATCTGTTCCTGTCCCCTTACACTTACTATCTTCTGTTAGATCTGGCTTCTTAATCTCCTTTTTCAGCCTAAATGGCGTATGGCACCACTCTAGACAACTTTCTGCCGTCGTCTTTAGCTGGTCGAATGCAGACAGCAATGCTCCAAGAGCTGTAGTATTAAACATGTACTGCAGAAACCCTTCTGCTCGTCGTGGGTAAACATGCCCCAGTACCGCATCTGCCAGGACAACGGCTGCATTGGGTCAGACCAGAGCTCCCTCGCGCACCAGTAGTCAACACCCAGGCAAAGAAGAGAGTAAGGGTTGGGCGAGTGTACAGCAATATCCTTGCAGCTTCTAGTGATCCACATCTTGGAGGTTTCCTGAGCTAGCTCTGGCATCTTTCTTTCATAGCCCTTGATCTATTGTCCTGTATGAGTTTGTACAGTTACGCTTTGCACCCCTGTGAAATGGTGGTGTACCGTGGGACATGCTGGTTTTTTGAACGTCCTGTGGCAAGTTCTTCTTTGGTTTAATTACGCAGCGTGTGTAGAATTACTGGTCTGTTCAGTTCAAATCTGCATGCTGAACATTTAACGTGATAGCCTCTCGTTCTTGTATTCTGAGAGACAGCAAATAGTAACCATTTTATTCCCCTACTCTGCCAGTTGAGACCTTTTTCCTCATAACCCCCTCAGTCATCTCTTTACGACAGTACCAAATCCTAGTCTGTCATCTCTCCTGGACAGCAAGCTGCCCAGTTCCTTTGATTGTTCTTGTAATCCATCTCCGAGCACTTTCCAGTCATTCTTGGATCCTTGCTGAGACCAGGACCAGAACGGCAGCGGGTATTTAGGGTGCAGGCACATATCAGAGTTATGCAATGGCACAGTGATGTCTCCTGCTCTGTTCTTTTTTCCTTTGCTCTAATTTATTGACTTATTAGACAAACACTGATGGGTCTCTCCCTTAAGGAAGTTTAGTTGATTTAGAGTGTACCACTGAGTATGTATGGTCACTACTATTTTTTTCTATATGCTTTACTCTGCATTTATTGACCCTGACCTTCATCTGTGATTTCACCTGGTGGTTTCTGACAGATCTTTCTGCAACTATTTGCAGTTAATTTTTTGTTTAAAAACCTTGAATAATTTAGGAACATAAGCAGACTCTGTCACCTTGTTGTGCGCAACCTCTTACCAATAAGCTGAACCAGTTCACCCCAAATCATCTCTGGAGGAGCTCCAGCACTAACCTGCCTCTGTTCATTCCTGCTTCTTTCCTCTATTACTTTAATCAGTGATCTATGAAAAGACCTTTTGTTTATTACAACCAAACGTGGATCAGGAAGAGGGAGTACGATGTCCTTGAGGCTCTTTAAGTGGTTCCATAGCCCTTAAACAATAACGTTAACATCTTAGAGAGATCTTTGGTTACTGTAGGTGTCTCTGTCAATTTAGATATCCTCGTGAATTTAACTCTGGGCGCACAGTCAGTGCAGCTTGAATGTCTGTGCAGAACGCTGGCAATTTCCCATGCAGAAACTTGCTAAGACTATAACTCAGTGAATGTGGGTACCTGGGAAGGAGAAAAGCACACCTCTCAGGCTGCGGTTTTGAAGAGGAACTCCCACGTGCTGAGCATTTTCTGCAAATGTTGTTACGTTTTTGCAGTGCTACCTTCCATGTGTTTGCTGTAGAGCTGTTATGAAAGCTGTTTTATAGCAGGATTATACTCTCTTCATAGTCATTAATGTACAGGATGGATCACGCTCTCGTACCAGCAATGGCTTCTCAGTTTTTCCTGTTGCTGCCCAGACTGTTCTTTCATTGACACCTTTTATTTGCAACCCTCCGTCCTATTGTAAATACATATCGTTGCTTTCTCTAGCACATACGGGCTTTCTGTTTTGGTAGGCGGATATCATGCACAACACCATCGACCATTTCCCCAGCAAGGTCATTTCTGCTATCTTGCCCCCACCTGGCTAATCCCACAATAGACTGAAAAAATCTGAGCACATTTGTTGGAATGGATCTTCTCTGCCTTTTTCCAGAGATAAAATTAATTCCACAGAACATTTTGAATGGCCAAAAATCACGCAGTTTAGGAAAGTGTTTGAATAAGACAGTCTGTCATGATTTAATTTTTCAAGCCGCTCCAAAAATAATTGATTTATATTTATATAATTCCTTTCATCACAAAGGATTTCATGTCGTTTCCAGAAAGATATTTCCATTCAAGCCACTGCTGAAATGCAACGTCTGCTTAGCAGCAATATTAGTTTACAGTATGAGGCAGGGGAAAAAAGACAAGCTTAGCTAAAATACAGCCATTTTCATTCAAAATTATCCCTTTTAGGAATAAAAAAAACCATAAAAATCTGCATGATTTTGGTGCATGAAATTGTGCCAGTTATATGACATTTAGGGGGAATATTAACATTTCTCATCCTGCGAGCTATAAGTACTTTTCAAATGTTTCTGTGGCATCTTTAATTCATCCTCGCATCCTGAGATTTCTGTCACCTGAACTGGACTGCATTTGTTGTAGCTATTCAGGAAGTTTTACAGTGACTTGTAAGGAAGCTTGCTATTTTATAGCATCAGAAGCCTGGGCTGTGGGCAAACGTGAACTTGGCAGTACAGATTAGGCTTTGTTAAATTCTGTGGTGCTGAACATTGTCCCTGTGTGATCCACCTATGTACCCTTAAAAAAACAGCAGAGTTTCAGTAGTAGGTGAAGTATTCTTATCTGTATGTCTTTTTTTTCAGGTGTGGTTTGGGAATATAATTATTAGTAATTATTAAAATTTCTCGTTGCATTTATAGCTAATTATGTACCCTTGTGCTCAAAGTAAGCTCAATGCATGCAAAACTGTTGCTGCCAGTGGGAAATATTGTCATGAGATCATGACAGTGACTCTGAGGGTGCTGACTTACACGATGTCCTCATTTCTACTTTAACAACCTGATGGGACTGCAAATGAGGGCAGAATCCGGCCTACTGAATCACGCACGTTTGCTTTTATTTAGCTCTGGCTATCCCTCCAAATCTTTCCCTAACTGCTTGATAATTGGATCTAAATGATCTTTAATTACATTTTCTGGGGCTCTGTTAATATCAGCCCCTAAGTATTTGTACTGTATTTTTGGGTGCCCACTTAAGATTCCATGAGGTGAGCAGGGCTGAAGGGCAAATTCCAGAAAGCTGCATCACTGCAGTCTCAGAGTCATTAATTTTGTGCAATGATAACTTTGTACTCAGAGAGCAATATTCATTATAAGCAGGAGGGGAAGCATGCGAGTCCTTAATTAAGAGTAGGATATAATCAGCACAAAGTAATAGTTTAATGTTCTACAGAATCAGTGTTATAGCCTTTTAGACTGTTGGTTTTGCCATTTTAGACAACGCCAACGTAAAACTGTAATTGTCTGGATGCCATTACCCGGCTCTCATGACTCTCCAGGCACCACCGACAGCACCCCATTTCCAATGAGTGACCCACAGCTTCTGTTTAATGACCCAGATAAATGCCCCGGTTTCCAAGAGACCTCCGTTTCCATTGTGCATGTGAACAGAAACTGACTTTTCCCCAAAATCCAACCCAATCTACTGCCTGGCCTCTGTATTGGCACACGGTGGGGACAGATTTCCACACCAATGGACAGGTTTGCAAAATGAACATGTGTGTTTTATTTTATTGTAGGACATGCTGCACCGCAGAAGCATTAGCAGAAAGTCATCACGAGGGCCTGGACTTGCACCCAGCCCCAACCTTAGCCCCAAGGACCTGAGCACACAGTGACTGGAGAAGAGCCACCTTCTTTCCACTGCCCGGGTGAGAAGCTGAATTTCTGTCGTCGTGCCAGCACCACCCTGAAAATAGCTAAAAGAATCACTTTTGGGGACCAGCGACTGCTCATAGTCTCAGCTCCAGCACCAAGGTACTTGTAAGAACAGCAAGCCTTAGAGCCTAAGGGAGCCTTAAAGTCTCTAAGCCATTGCCTTTAAGAGCATCAGTGGGTGTCGGGGTGAGGACGCTCCCTCAGGGGGCACTGGGCAGGCCCAGCCAATCAGAGCAGCCCAGACCTGCTCTCTCTGTACACTGTGAATTCTGTGGGGACAAAAAAGCCCTGTGGATTTTTTTGCCCCCGCACAATTCACTTAGTCTACAGAGAGAGCAGGTCTGGGCTGCTCTGATAGGGGAGGTTGGGCAGGCCCAGCCAGAGGGAGCCAGTCAGGGCAGGGCCTGCCCCCTGACACCCACTGCTGTTCTTAAAGGCAATGGCTTAGAGCCTTTAAGGGCCTTTAAGAAGCTGACCCTCCCCTGCAAGTGCTGAATACCTGCTCTGCCATAACTGACCTGTGTTGTTTCATCACGTACCTTTATTCATCCTCTCTGGCATCCTTTTGCTTTTGTGTTCATTTTCCACAAACCAGAATTGAGGCATCTAGAAATCTTCATGTGGCTGACACAGCATGAAGAGGTGTTGTTCCAGTGGCACACGTCTGTGAAGAGAAACAAGAGTTAATATATTTTTACTATTTAAAAAAAATAATGTCATTAATACCTTACACAAGAGGGACAGTTTGAACCTGTATCACTTCTCAGGCGAGACTGGCCACTCTGTTCCTGCACATCCAGGGCTGTGCATCAATCAGGCTTGTGGAAGCAGACTATATAACCACCACCTCCGCAGCCTCACGGATGAGGGCTAGGACTCCTCGGCTTATTTTCAGTGAGGCTTAGGAGAGACAGAAAAGTGTTTCAAGGTTAAAATATTTGTTGCGTGTGCCAGGGAGCAAGGGAAGACATTAATTCCCAGAAGACTCATTCTACGTGAAGGGAAGTGCTAATTTTGGAAATGCCGTACCTCTGCTCTGTGAGTAACAGTCATGGGTTCTTCAGGTGAGCTCCACACTGTGCTTTGGCAGAGAACTGACGTTGAATCCATATTTTCCCCTTCATTCTTGCAAAGGTAGTGCCTTCATCTTCGCTAATGCAAAAGTTCCCGTGAACAGGTTGTCAGTATTAAACTGCGCATGTTTTCTGTTGTGTTTTGGGAAGATTTAGAGTAGCTGGAGTGAACATGTCTCAGACAAGGCTACGCATGCCTTTTCTGCTTCTATACATGCCTCTTCATGGTAATCTGAGTCTTTTTTTTTCCAGATCGAGAGGTCTCTTAAGGAATCCACTCCTATGTATTTGGCCAACGTGTAGCATTTAGTTGTTCTCTGAAGTACACTTAAGGCATGGCTTGCTCTGTAAATGTATTCTCTTTGATAACAAAGGCCAGACCCTAAAGAAAGTAGAGTAGGTAGGCTCTCCATGTCATTTAGTAGACTAGGCCACAGGCAATTGCTTAAAATAGAGCTTTTCTTCCTCTTTTAAATCAAGTTAGTCTATTATCAATCCATTGTAGTTCATACACACATTTGTGAATGCTTTGCTTAAGCTATTTTTTTTTTTCTGAGACTACTCTGTCTTAAGTAAATCCTGTTTGTTTTTTTCATTAAATGAACGACTAAAGCATATTGGAATAATGCAGTATTGCTTTCAGTCCTTCATGAGCTCTACCCGTAGGGAAGACATATTATTGTTATTAGAAAGCATATTTATACTTAAGTCTGCCCAAACCGTTTCCTCACACACTTACTGTGTGTAATGAGAAAAGGAGAGAAAAACGAAACATCTGAGCTAGAATTAAAATTCTGTGGAGTATTTATCCCAGCTCTTACGAAGGACTGAACAACTTCAAATATACTGACAGTTAAACAGACAAATGCTGGGGTCACCTGTAGTGACTTACACTTAACATCCCCGACTGAGAACAGGTTTGCCCTTGTGAGGATGGCTGTTTTATACTTTAGCCACCTGAGTACAGAACCAAATACGAGCAAAAAGCAGAACCGCATCATTTACCCGTGTCAGGTGTCCCGGAGATCTGTGAGGGTCACTGGATGTCGTCCCAGTGACAACCACTGTACATCCAGCAGACTGTTTACTGATGTGCTCCAGGTCACTGGCTTTGTCCTGCAAGAAAAAGGTAAGAGCTAATTTATGCAGAAAAAGCATAATCCAAAACTTGACTGAAATAGATAAATAACTTTTAATTTTCTCCAGCAGAGTCTGGCTAGGTCTGGGATGAACTCACGTCTCACACAGAGCTCACACTGCAGGGCAGTTAGCTCTGTCCAAGACTTCACTGGGCCTCTCCTGCCAGCTTGGCTTGCCTTTTTTTTATTTTATTTCTTTTTTTAAAAAAAATCAGACTAGAATTTTTATGATGCACTGACTGCAGTACTACTTCTTCATTTCTTCCACCAACTTGTTCTAAATCCCATTCTGTATTTTCGTTTTTTTTTTTAAAATGTTTCATCTGCCTAATGCAACATAGCTGGTCAGCACTTTGCCCAAGTTAACTTAACTTAGTTAAACCTGAGGAGTTTATGACAATCAATTGACTTGGCATTTAAACTGTGCCTACTGAAGTTGTGTGCTGACACTGAAAACAGAGACAATATCCCTGAATTGTGGCTTGATATATATTTTTTAAATTTCTATTTAAACCTACCTTTACATCAGTCCAAATTGCAAACCAGCTTCATCACCAAAAAGGCTGTGTTTTTTCATATGCTGGACACTTAATGAATACACCTGGTTTTTTAGAATTCAGATGTTGGCAGAGATGGGAGCTGAATTTACATCTGCAAAAGAGAACCAGTTTTAGAAAACATTGAAACCGCCTTGTGTCATTCTTGCAGTTTGTATGCACCCAAACACGCACCACTTACTTGAACAATGGCAATATCCAAATGCAAATTGAATGAATTGCACTACCTCTCTTTACGAAAGGAATGTATTGTTATTCTCTACATGAAATGGAGTTTTCTGTCTGTCTATTCATGAAACATCAATTTATACTAATAGAATACATTCTGACATTCAAATATTTACATACACGGCTTTACAGGTCTTTCAGATACCTGTATCGTTTGAATAAATGTGTTCCCCTGCTGACAGGACTATTTGTGGGCTCCAGCGTGGGCCAGAAGATCCAGGTTAAAAACGCTGCTGAAGAAAAGCAGTAGACGCGGCAGCAGCTGCAGTGCTGGGCAGCTGTAGTCCCAAGCTGGGAGTCTGACAGCTCTTACAAACGAAGCTCTGGCTGAGTCACTTGGGGGATGACAGACCACGTATGCCATCCCAGTCACTTTGTCAGCCTAGAGGAGCAGTCATTCTTCCAAAAATTCAATGGGAAACAAAGAGTCCCAACTTTGCGACGCCCTCCTACAAGCAGATGTGGGTGACAGCAGCATCCCTACCGTCACCAAAACGTGGGCTTTACAACGTGCCTCCTCACATGCCTGCCAGGCCAGTGCTCAGCCCTCGCCGCTAAAACAAGATGAACACATGCAGTGGGCACTAACTGAAAAAGTTATTCTGCAAAGGACTACATCCATGGGCCACAGCTATCTAGCTCCTGTAAATCACTGGCACAACTTTTTCATGTTTAAAAGACACTGGCGAATGAATGCATCAAAAGGCATTCTCAGGAAAAGCGGTAAGTACACTTGCACCGTCGCAATGGAAGTTTGATCTTGCCCAATACAGCAGTGCCCCTGAATCAAGGGGGGGGATATTTTCTTTTCGAAAGGTCTCAATTTTTTAATGAAGCAACAATATCTGAGGCATTTCGTGAATATTCTTACAACAACCATGATCAGTACGTACTGCTGGATGCTGGTGGGGCACTAGACTAGAAATCAGGAGAAGTGGGCTCTTACCTGGGTTCCTCTGACGAGGTCCGGAGACACGTCCAGGATTTTCCAGAGCAACTAATTCTGACGAGCCAGCTTGCAAAATAGTCCATGATCCTGAGTTCTGAAAGGAATAGCGAATAGCTCTGTGTAAGATCAGACACCAAACCACAAGTACCCAAAAACACCAGTCGGATTTAGCATACTTTCTCTTTACCAGCTTACATCCTTATTTCCTGAACTGTAACAATGATTCCTTGTAAAGCACTCCGAGACTGAAGCACGGAAATAGCTATTATTACTATTTTTGTTTTGACTGTCATCTTCTATTTCTGCTGCTCTGGTATTTGATTACATTTGAGACATGGGAATATAGAAAAGCACACCCTTATAGCTGTTCATTGTTTACAAGGTTATTCTCGCGCGTGCTCGCTCGCTCCCACATACAGGCACACTCCCATTACTGGTAACGTTTCTAAGGCAAGGAGATGTGCCGGTTTATGGACCATCTGTCAGGCATCGCCGGGGCGCTGTATGTTGATGCCATGTTTGTAGCTATCTCTTATTCGAAACAAAGTTCAGTTCAAAGCACTTCCAAGTACAGAAAGGGGAGAAAAAAGATGTTAATGTGTTTAGATTACATTAAAGTTTTAAGATTAACTAAAAGAAAGGGAGAAAAAAGTCTGCTAATGGGTAGAGCTCAGTGGAGAGGCATTCTTACATTACTTCTAATGCACATAAAGCATCTCCTATTAAAAAGGGATGGCAGTTTTACATCCTATTAAATATATCAAAGCTGTACTTCAATTACAAATCCTTTCATATGCATGTTTTAACAAATATGTCTTTGATAATAGAGTGCAGCAGTAGCTTTTTAAATGCTAAACAAGATCCCTACGATACAGCACAAAGATAGAAAAGGAAAAGTACCAGAAGAAGGTAGGTCTATTTGGCAGGGGAGGGAGGGATTTATTTCAATATTTTCATTCCCTTTGTAGCTCACAAGACAGAGTTTACAAACCATTCCAGCGTGCATAGTAGGATACTGATAAAATAGCACAACCTGCAAACAGTATACCAAAGGAGTTTGGCAAGATGCTATTGTTTTTCCGCATCGTTATCTTTGAAAGCAAGCTGTGTGCTAATAATGCTAGGAACAACAAAAATAAAAGCAAGCCGTGCTTGGCTGAGACCTGCTTTGGAAAACATAAAATCTCAGCCAGGCCTGAAAAAAGCCTCTTCCCCAAAGAAAGGAGAATCGTCCTGCTCGGAGGAGGCGATGAGGTGACGACACACACGGTCCTGGCCCCGGGGACCTACCCAACAAACATGGCTTCCACGAGCCACCACAGTCCTGATGCTGCCCTAGAAAGCCCCGCATGTGCAAGAGTGCTCTGCGGTGGGCAGCCTGGCACTGTCTGACCCAGGGGGAGCAGCAGCGTTAGGAGGATCAAAGAAAACCAATGACGGGCCCAATGTGATCCTGAGTTCAAGTTATTAAGCCTCTTCTGCCTCTGCAAACCGTTGCTAGGGCTGGGCAGTGCACCGCAGATTCTCCTGGCCCCTCTCCTGTGTAAAGAGCCAGCCTCTTGCATTGCTTTCCGATATCTGGGCCCCTGGGAATGGAGGGCTGGCATTTCAGATTTCAGCCTTCGAGAGACTGGAGTTCAGATCCCTGTTTCTAATTGTGCCCACGCCTCGCCTTACCATTATGCAAAAACCAAACTCCATTCCTACTCAGGGTGGACTGGAGTCACAACGTTAATTAGATCGGGCAGCAGGCTGCCACAAACCCAGCTCCATTTGCTACGGATTAACATCTGGTATAGGAAGGAGCCCCTGCCTATGGAAATATATGAACCCACAATTAGCTTTTTCAGGCTTCTGATGAATTAATTGAATAGAGGTTCATAAATCTTAAAAAGAAGGCAAAAGATGCGATGATAATAATAAAAAGCAATAATAAATTCTGCTTAGCCTTTTGTCCCTCTGGTTTCTTGGTTATGGAGATACGGAAAGCTGTTGAGATTTAGTGAAATGAAGTCACTTAGCTAGAAAATAATGATGAGCAACAGCACTGTAGTATCATAACTCTTAACGTCCACAGTACCGAGCACCAGGGCCGCGACTGTACTCGCAGAGCTAGGTCTTGCCTTGCCTGTCCTCTGCTGCTGTTCATGCTTACTTGTTGTACTGCTTGGCTCCGCCGGGCCTCTCTGCAGAGCAAGGGAGGCGTTATGCCTGGTTCATCCGCTCCTTAGCAAGGTGGAAGGGAAAACCAGAGCCAGGTTAAGCCTCTTCTCTTCCCCCAGAATAATGCTACACAGCAGCAACAGCACCCGCAGAAATCTGCACAATGGGAGTCAGTACGCTCAGAGAATCAGTCCCAGAACTGCTGTAAGATGATACCAGCCGTGAAACAGAGGGATAGAGCCAGGAGAAAGGGGTTGTTGTCCCTGATTGCCACCCCCTGTCCTAAAGATCCAGAGTACGACAAAACCTCGTGGTACCGCACGAGCAATACGCACCACTTCTAGGACAAGCAGCCTGTGCGAGACAGATGCTGTCCGGCTTGGCTTGCAGAAAAGATGTCGCCCGAAGGAAACACTACCTCCCTTTGTCTCTGGGCCAAATCCTCCGGGTGGTATAGATCAGTATCACGCCATTGAAGTCAATATTACAGATTCCAGCTGGTTAAATTGGCTTCGGTCCACTCAGTCAATGAATCAGATGCTCAGCAGGTGATATACAGTGTTTGACTTGCCTAAGCCATCATTACGTCCAGAGACTCAGAGATCTATTCTGGAGTCTAAGCAAACAAGACAAAATGTGTTCCTCTTTTGGCCTCGTATATATCATTTCACGTTAAAAAGATTTCTTGGGTTGGAGGCATCAGCATTACTTCCAGCAGCTCCTGGTGCTGAAAACTGACAGTACTTATGGCTGTGTTTATTTGTGCTGATTTTTTTTTTTTTTCTTTTTCCAGCTGCCTCTATTAACACAATGGCTAAATGCAAATTCAAATCACTGTGGTGATTAGCTGCAAATATTGCTTTTTGCAATGGGTTTGGTGTCCCAAGCAAACAAAGGACCATTCTCCAGTGTGCTGCAGACAGCAGGATTGTGTGCTTCACAGGTGCCTTCGTGCAATCAGCTTTTCATCACTGGCCTAAACACAACTTTTGATAGAGCTGAGAGGAAAGAGTGGCCTGCGGTGGGAAGCAAAAGTTCCCTTACCTGGCACGCAGTATTTCCTCCCCTGCAGACATATTGATTACTGAAGGGCTGGTGGCTGAAGGAGGTGCTACTCAGCGTGAGCGTGGCTGGAACAAGTCCTAAATAATTAAAGAAAGGAACAAATGACCTGTCCAAAAACTTACGGTGACTATCCCATAGCATTATAATTCATAGTCAGGTGTTCTTGCTTTAGTTTTTCCTGCTATAGGAAAAAACCCTACAGCTGAAGGCTAACAAATGATATAGGAAAGGAAAGAGTTGTTTCTAGAGCTAAGGAGATACTGGGAAAAAACTTGTCTCCTGAAGCAGGAGCTAAGGCATCTTTCTTCAAAGATGTGAAACCTGCCTCTAAGAGCATTAGAGTTGGGCTAAGCACAAGCTCCTCAAAAACTGAAACAAGTCTGCAGAAGACAGGGAGCTGACCAAATAACAATTTGCAAGTTTGCAAAAGGCAGAAACGAAAGGCAGAGTCTATTCCCTATACACATAGTGAACAGATCAAGTAGTCATGGCTGAGGGAGATTTAGATTAGACATGTTTTGAACATCAGAGAATAATTGCTGCACTTCTACTATGGCTCATTTTTCAAGGCTAGACAAACACATCAGACAAGAGAAAGGTAGAGCTGATCCTGCCTTGAAGAACAAGAAGACACTAGATGATCTCTTAAAGTACCTTCCCATCCTTTTTTCCTATGATTATAATCTAGTAGTGCACTGGCAAAGCCTTGGCCCCAGGAAATCACAAATCTCGCATCCAGAGAGAATGGGAATCACTATGTTGAGAAAGAAGCAGTGGGTGTGCATCTGCACCACTGCTCTGTTGGCTGTCTCATGAAGAAAGGTGTTTGCTCAAAATAGGAAGAAAGGGGCAAAGAGCAAGCCCTTAAGGGCACACTTAATCGCATCAGCTGAAATCTGTGGTGCTTAAGCACATCCTTATGTGCTTTGCTGGGCTGGAGATGCAAGTTTTAAGGCATGAAGGTGGAATACTGGAAGAAGGAAGGCAGCCTTGCACAGAGAACAGGAACATTGCAGGGTTGACACCCCGACATGAATGACTGAGCAAATTAAAAACGAAGAAGTATTTTTAAAAGCCAATGCAATAATAAGGTGATTTTTAAATGCCTAGCCCTGGACTGAAACACTGTAGCAGAGGAAGTGAGTCTGAAGATAAATTTCTGCTCTAACATGCTAAGTTCTGCTAAGTCAGCTTTTTTTCAGCAAGGGGTGATGTGTAGACAGAGAATAAGGTGGCAGAGAGGAAAGGAGGTATGGCAAGACAAACACGCCCAGCCACACAACAGCACCTGCTAGTAACAGACTGTGCCACTAAAAGTGTAACCAAAGTACACAGAGGCAGGAAAGACAAAAAACATTTCAAAGGGATTCCCAACTGCTCCCAAGGAAAGGACTCGGAGCAGGTCTCTGCTCCCAGGGAAATAATCAAGAAAGGTAGAGTCTATTCCTGATTTTGTCAGGAGCTTGCTGTGTGGATGTGCAAATCACTGCCTCTTTTTTTGCCTCGGCTTCCCCACTATCTGTCTATATTCACTGTGTAAAGAACATCATGAGCAAATCAATAAATGAAGTATCTGAACTACCTGAGAGGGCACAGTACGGGGAAGCAGGCCAGTCTCTGCCTGAGTTGTTCCAGAGGAGTGCTATGAGGGTCTCACCTTTAATATGAATAAAATTTCTTAATATTGATAAAATTCTGGCAACAAAATTGATGCGTCATTATCGGAGAGAAAACTGTGGCTGCAGTAAAGACCTTCTCCGTGCTTCAAGATCTAAGCAGTCTCCTAAACACCGTTTTTTAACTCCCTCCCTTGACTTATAGCCCAAAACAGTAAGAAAGAGAAAAGGAAAAGATGTGATCAATAATTAAAGGGCTGGAAATGAACAAATGGAATTAATTGTTCCAAGAAGGGTGAGGAAAGGAACCTGAGAAATATCATCTATCTTTATCTCTCAATCTGGCAGAAAATTTACAGAGCATCTTTAAAAAGAGAGATTCTGAGGTTATATATTCACAGGTTCAGGTTTCTGAGTGATGCAAATTTAGGGGGCTTTTTCAGTGGTGGTTTTTTTTTTTTTTACATTATGCTTTCTCATTTTATGACACTTCTCAGACTCGAATCATTCACAGCAGATGGCTCCATGAATACTGGATATTTCCATAAATAATGACAGATTTCCCTCCAGTCTCCCCACCCTCCTCCACTCCACATGCCCAAGTCTTTTGTGTGCTATCTGCAGATACACATTCAAATTCTGGTCAGCAAACAAGCCTATCTAGTACCATTGTCATTCCTGCAAGCCCAGTAGAATCAGTAAAACAATGAACTCATCATCCCATCTGATTCAAGAGCATTTTTTCCGAGCAATTCTGAGAGAGAGGGGAAAATCTACAAGGCATTTAATGGAACTGAATACCTCCATGGGTAATAGTAGAGAACCACTGCAGAAAGCATCCTAGTGATCTGCAGCACTGGGAGACAGATTTCCTCTGTGCTTTTAGTTCAGTGGTGACAAGGCAATGTGCTCAGGTCCTCTGAATACCCTGGCCACCAAGGAAGCTCCATGCCTTAGAGCAGGTGAGGAATTGGCCCTGAATTTAGCTATGGAAACTCTACTTGCACAGGAGGAATTTCTAACAAAACAAGGAACTTCAAGAGCCAACAGGAGCGCAAAAATCCTTGATGTTGGGGCATAGTATTTCTGTTTGATCTACCCACGATAAACAATGTGTGATGCTACTGTCTTACAGAGATAAAAGCAAGGTGGCTTTTAATTCAGGGCATTAAGAGGAAAATATTAAAAGATTCTTATCAGAGCAATAATTTATGGTTAACTTATTGCTTCAAGTGCTCATAATCTGCCATCTATATACATTTCTATCAAATGACCCTGTAAATAATTAATAGATCTAATTCTGTCAGTGTTGCCAGGGCAGGTTTCCCTGTAGAAGGTTAATGCTATGATTTAATTCTTTATTTATGTGATTAGCAGCCCCAATCAGGCTGTTTTAATGAGGTCGCAGGCAGTGGATTATCACAACCGACTCGCCTGGCAGGAGCCCTTCAGCACTCCGTGTCGGAATGATACTCGGTTCTGCCGTGCTGTCCAGGTGCCCATGGGAAACTGCCAGCAGGTATTGGGGAGCAGAGCCAGGCACCAAACACTATTTAACCCCTTCCAGGTAGTCTGACCCATATTAGATAGCCACAGTAGTCCAGATAAAACATGGAAATACAGGAATTGCTGAAGCACATCAGCCCCAAGGTTCATCTATGCCACTTTCTTGTTTCAGAGTGCCCAGAAAAGGAAAGACAAGGATCTCACTGTAAGGAGACGCAGGATAATTTGTCACTGCAGCAATGCCTTAGGCTCATCTGTAATAGTTAGTGTTTGGATTAAATCCAAATGACGATCCTCCCCACGTCAACAAGAGTACCTGGTGGTTATTAGATTCTTCATGCTCAACACTAGGGAAGGAATTGATAGAAATGCAGCATTTTTAAGATCTCATAAATCTGCATTTCTATGTACGCAAAGGCTTTAAGCACACAAAGAAAGCAGAACCACTGTCCCTTTCTTTCATTTCCTTGCTCTTTTTTTTTTTCATTTTTTCCCCAACACACTCCAGCTCTCTAGACCTCTCTCCAGGCTGCTTAAGGTACTAAGGGCCAAATGCCAATATTCATTTTCATAAGGACACCTGAGACCAGAGGATTCACCTCGTGCTCTAACCTCCCACCTCAGTGTCCTCACCCCTCGTGAGAAGGGCTATCAAGGCACCCTCTGCTGTCAGCTATTCTGATTTTAACAGGGTTGATAGTAATAAGGGAGGACTGAAAATGCATGGCCTGCCCAAGTAGGAAAGAGTGAGATCTCTGTATTTTATTATTCACAGCCTTCATTCAGACTGGTTGAGAAGGGCAGGAGAAATAGCTCAGATGTTTCTTTTCCTTCTTCTACTTTCCCTCTTCCTCTGTCAACAAAGGTGTCTTTCTACCTCTTTACTGACCAGCTTTTTTTTTTGGTTTTGTTTTTCTGTGGGGTTGTTTTTTTTTTTTTTAATTATTGAATCTTGTTTCCCCAGCCAAACTGCCTTCAGCTCCTGCTCTGTTTATTACACTCGGCACAGGAAGGGATGAAAAGGAACGAATCTTGGAAGAGAAACAAAAGCCTGCAATAAGCTGTATTCTCAATTACCCTGTAGCACGCTGACTGGGAACAAGAAGACTTGCCACGCTGACATATACAGCTGAAAATTGGGTTTGCCATGTACAGTGGTGTTAAAGAAAGCTTTTCACTCTATCCCTCGCAGACTGCCACTGTGCTATGCCCTTCGCGAGCACCCCACCACTTATTGGCACAGGTATAAAAATGTCCTTTGGACAACAGACAGCTCAGGTAAGCTCTAGAGAAATCAAAGCAGGAAAGTAGATAAAAGGCTAGCAATATTTCTGTCACTGACTCATGGACAGGTTTTTTCTCTCTAACAATATCCACCTTGGCAAGCTTCGGGTCACTAAAACAACATCCAGGACAATGAATTAAAGGTATTGAAAAAGATCACACAAAATTCAGTGTTCTCACAGAAATGCAGAAACTCCTTCCACTTCCATGTGTTGGTCAGCCCCAGGCCTCCGTCAGGCCGAGCGCTTTTCTGCCTCACACACTTGCTCAGTTTCCTGTGCTAAATCCCACTGAACAGAATGGAAACTCGGAGTACGAGATAAAGTGCATGAATTTTATCACCAGATGGGACCATCCCAATCCTCTGATCAGGTTTCCAGGAGGCTACAGACGTAAGATTGTCACTTAGGAATTTCTGTGCTATGCACAGGGAAAAAGACTCAGTCTCCTGCGTTGAGAGATTCAACAACACAATCCCTGCTGGTTTAAGCTACTATTAAGGCTGCAAGTCCAATGGCTGAGACACCACCACCCAAATCCCTCTATACAAACCCCAGCAGAGGGGCAGGGATGAAAGCTGTGGTTACAGAATATTTTAAACTGTCCCGTGAGGAACTGAGAGCATGTATGGATCATTGCCCAATGATCTGGCTGCTGGGCCAGCAATATTCCCACCGGGAATCTTCTGCAGGGCACAATTCAGTGATGTACTTTGGGTTTGGTATAACTAAGCAGGACCGGGTGACGTAAAGCCACTCTCTCTCTGCAGAACTGCCCCCCCTTATCCTGGCAGGGAACGTTAGCTGCTTGTTTCGATATGTTATTGCTTTCCATCATTTTAAAAGGAACCATGGAGGTAATGGCGATACTTTCCCTCAACAGGCAAATAAAAGAGAGGAAAGTGCTGAGCCCACCAGCACCGCCCGCTCAGGCTGCAGATTATTGCAGGACTCGGGAGAATAGCTGTAGAGAGCTTTCCTAAAGACCCTACTGAGGCAGTGTCACATACAGAGCAATGTCCTCGTTATTCTCACGCAGCAGCAGGCAGCTGCAGGGGACCCGGGGGACCGGGAGGGAGGGAGCGGAGCATCCAGGCAGCCTCTCATACATCTTCACCTGCAGCAGCTCCAGCAGCGGGCAGCGAGCCAGCCTGCACTTCCAGAGGGGAGGCAAACGCTACTCATTCAGTTTGTGCTGGATGGCTTTCTGGGGGTTGGTTTACATTTCTTTTTTAAGGAAGTGTTTATCTTCTGACACTTTTCTATTTGTTTTATTTACAAACAAAACCTCTGCTGAAGATCTCTTACTCCCACAGATCTCCTTGGGTTTTTTTTTTTTTTGCTAGGGGAAGAATTAATCCAGAAAGTGGAGACTGATGAGACTTCCTTTTCCCGTATCTGCCACTAATTCAGAGGGCACATTCCCCTTGTTCCCTCACGTCTTTACAAGCATTGTTTGCAAAGTGCTGTTCTCTCTGATAATATGTCTTGTAACATCTGGTTTTATCCCCTGAAATTTCCCTCTTCTATTTCACATCCTGATTCTCTTAAAAACACATCCTAATCTCCAGGCACCTCCAACTGCCAACTATTTACATTTCTGGATCTTTTTTTCAGTAAGGTACTCACTTCTATGCCTGTCTTCAGACTAGGAGACGTATCTACGCAGTGCAAGAGAGTTTGAGGTCAAAGCAAGCACAACTCCTGGACCTGTGCCCAGGCAAACCTGAGGGAAGGGGTAGGAGGGCTGCCCCATCCACACGTTGACTCCTCCAGTGCCAGTCAACAGATTAGTAAATCATGATTTTCATCACAAAACCCTGGCTGGCTCTTTGTCACTATGATATTTATTGGTGCTCCCACTCATTCTGTTATTATTCTTATGTTATTACAGATGCTATTATTGTATTGTTGTATTTATTGTAGGTAATCAGGTTTACTACGGCGGAGCTCTGGGATTCTTTCAGGAAACAGTAAAAAAAACCCAGTGTTACACTGGTCCTTGCCCTCTGGTACCGGAACACAAGCCAGGGGATGCTGTAGCTACCACTTGACCTATTTCACCCCTACTCTGCCAGGAGAGGCATTCCACTGTGGGAACGTCCCCATGATCCTCCACAGCAAAATCACCAAACATTTCATTTTTCTGAACACTCCTTCTGCATATTTATTGTTTACTGGTCCTACAGACTCCAGCAAGTTTCCTGCTTCATGTGTTTGACACAGGACTTACTAGGGATTTTTTTGTGCTTTCTCTAAGTTTCACCAACTCTTCTGGCCTTCCTTATCGCATTTTTCCATATAACGTGCCTGGGTTTATGAGCTTTTCTACTCTTCTCATTTTTCAGGCCCAAGCTATTTGAAGGATGCCTTCTTGCTTTTAGTAATATGCTTTACCTGCTGTTTAGCCATCTCAGCTTCCTTCTGTTTTTCTTCTCAAGGTGATTTTTTTTGATAAATGGGACACATTTGCTCTGGGATTCCATCACTGTGTCTTTAAATAGTCTTTATGTTACATGCTATGATTTAACCCTTTTAGCCTCTTCTAGCTTCTCCTTTTTGAAATTAAGTATGACAGCAGTGGATGTTTTAGCTTTTGTTGCTTCTGCAAGAGCGCTCGATCCGAATGCATTGTGTCCCCTGCAGCAGAGTGGGCCTTTGACAATAATATTATCAACAACGCACAGACCACTGGCCTGGCTTTCGGGAGTTGCTTCTGCTCTTGCAGCTTCCTTGACTGGCCGCTCCATGAAGCAGTCACCGATGGTGTCTCAAAGAGCAGACTCGACACTATACCCCGATATGACGTTTAACCAAGCTACAAAGGGGTCACAGAAATTGTTCATTTTTATTGTGTTTGCTGCCCTCAAAAGCAGCCTGTTCTCTCGCAGAATGTCACAGTCACCGTCACCGTCCTGGTCAGTCAATGGATAATTTAGTCCTAATGCAGCATTTTTCCCAATTGAGGCCTAAAACTTATATCTGAGTTGCCGACATGACTATTTTACTGACGTGATTTGATTCCAAGCCTTCACTAACACAAAGCACTGCTCCTCCACCCGTACTTGACTCTATCTTTCATGTGCGCTGTGCTCCTCAGTCTTACAGTGCTCCTTGACCCTCCCTCTTCCCTCTCCAAAGCTTGCAGTAGGCCTGGTACGTCAATACCGTGGCTTATAGCTATTTCTTAGGCATTTATACAAAAACACATGACCTATTGCTCTTGTTTCCTACTTCTCTGCAGCCTGCTTAAATGACAGTCTCTTAGCACCAACTGTTGATTACCTTTCTTGATTGATTGCTGCTGGTTTCTGCCCTGACCTTTAATTTACGGACATGGAATTGTTATGATTTCACCTCTCGGAGAATGTATCAGCTTAGAGAACACCTAGCTTCTAGAAGGAACTATTTTTGACTTAGATCCTCAGCTGACCGAGATGTTTTCCCGTGTCCTGTAGGCTCAGTCCAGTTTTGACAAAGTTTGCTTCGTAACTCCTGGGGACATCAGGGATAGCTGCATCTTGTCCTGCGTGCATTGCTTGTACAGATCACATCTTAAAATCTTCCCTCATCTCCTTTTTAAATGGGAAAGGGGCAAAGAGCAGAGCTCTTACCAAACTGCTTTGTTCTTATCAAAAACCATTACATACGCTTATATTCTCATGCGCCCACTGATAATAAACTTGTATCACACAGCCAGATCTAAAAGAGCACTATGAAGTGACATTTAGGCTGTGAAGCCTTAATTTAGGCACCACAATGATTAGAGTGTTTTAATATCATAATAACTGATAAATAGACTATGTGTCAGACATTTCATTCCCTTTTAATCAAAACTCCTAGTCTACTAAATTAATCACCCCCTTGGGGTACAGTAGCAGATTTCCAATTTAGTCATAGAGCATCATTAATAATGAAAAGTTCTGGAGGCAAATTCTTCTATTCATGTTCCTTTGTATGATCCAGCAGGTTTAAAGAGACAAGGCAGGGAAGGTAGAAGACTTAAACACCTTCCAGCAATCCAAATAAACAAACATCATTTTTGATGTCAATCTTCTAATGACTCTCCTCCTTGAATATCAGGAGTATCACAAAACACAGAGAGCCAGCCAGAAGAGTTTTGATTTGATTTTACCCAAATGGTATGAACAAAATCAAAGTTAAAATGCATGAGAAATGGAGAGCAATGCTGCATTTTGAACAGCTCCTCTGTTGTGGCACCGTAAATTTCGTCTGTTTAAATTGGCTAATTTCAGAATAAAACAGTCTCTGAGCAAGCATTCTTTATCTGGTATGTCTTGATTTTTCTTGCTAAAAAAAAAAAAAAATCACTAAAAACATTTTTTCTGCTCTTCTGCTGAATCTTAAACAAATTCTCCACAGAGAAGAAATTTATGCCCCACCCACTAATGGATGTGCTTCATTTTCTGTTCAAGTATTGTCTAACTACGTATATAAATTTTTGACATATTTGATGATAATGGTATCTGGGGAGAATGAGTGGCGTAGACTATACGTGGAGCTAATGGCAACGCTAATTTTGCTGGGGATTAGGGAAGCTTTTTTCCCTTGCCATCCACACTTGCATCCTCTAATCCATGCAGAAAGGCAGGCTGACTCTGAGACGGTGAAAGCTCCTCAGGGCACAGGTCAAGCTACATTTTGAAGCGTCCATTCATTTCTTCCTGTCTGCTCTGTTGTGTGCAGCAGTGGCAGAGGTACTTGGGAGTAAGTCCATGTAGCCATCCCTTGCCATTCCCACAGTGCCATACCTTTATCTTCGGCACTTCTGCCAGAATCAACACAGGGAGAGCAGAGCTCTAGGTAGCCACCAGCTACCCTGAATTTACAAGTTGACAGTCTCCAAACACTTTGTTGTTTGCAGTATATACTGGGCTATCACATTTAGTACCAAAAAAGTAATGAACATTCACCTTGCTTGTGCTTGGATGTCAACCAAAGTAAATATATTGCTGATTCAAACAGACACAGCTACAATTGTCAACACAGCAAGTATCTCCATATATCTATATCTGTATCTCGGTTGTCTGTGTTGAGAGATCATCTAATCCTGATGCACTGCTTAACTTTATGCCCCATGAGTAACAGGCAGGCCTATGCTATGTAAGCGGGAGAGCTCTAGCTGTAGGGAAAAGGAGCTGATTAGAAGGTTTCTTTCTGTTCCTGGGGCTTGAAGGAGTTTCCCTAGGTGCATGAAGCTTTCAAATAAAACCCTTCTGCAAATCACTCTGGTGTGCTGACAGCCCATACCGCTCCTGTCCCTCCTCCACTGGGAGAGCCATAACCGTCCAAGGCCAGAGACTGCTGCTGAGCCAACAAGCAGGAAGGATTTACGGCCGACAGTAACACCTGACCTCATCAAACTCCACTCTGGGCCATTTATCACTCCTCTGTAGGAAAGCAAAAGCATTAGGATTGGGGAGGGATCAGGGGAGAAGGAAGGAAGGGAGAGGGAATCATGGTCACTTTAGCTCCACTAAAAGGTACAGAAAAAACCACAGACAAGTGCCTAAATGCCCTTGAAAGCCAGTGTCTCAGGAAAAAACCCTAGGCATTAAGTGAAATGGATTTAAAACAAATGCTGAAATTTATCAAATAGCTGAGTAACCCCTTGTCTCTAAGGCTATACAGCAAAGGATGGTCTGCCCAAGATAAAAAGTGAGAACACCTGCCGTAGCAGGCAACAGCATGCAAAAGAGATGGTCAAAAAGCCTTTCTGTTGAGTGGCAGTCACAGAGAAGTTGACTCATGTGCCTTTGTCCTGGGGGAGAGAGCAGGCAGAGCCTTGCAGGCGGACGCGGTACAGGAAAGCCTGTCTGGACCCTGGCTTAGCCTCACTGCCACGGTGGTGGTAACAACCCGGCAGACACGTAAGCGAGGAGATATCTTGAACTACGGTGTTTCAGCATCTGACCTGCTAGCAAATAACACGTCCAGACAACATGTGTGCAGCCAGGGCGGCTGGCTCAGGGTGGGCAGGGGATAGCTGAGTGCCTGCGCTGGACTGATCACAGACTCTCTTACTGGTGTAAGAAACAAATTACAAAGGAGAACCAGCGGGAGAGGTGGACTGTGTCCTGCAAGAGGCATAGAACAGAAAGATCTTGAAGCAACAGCTTGGAGGAAGTGGAGCGGTCTGATCACCTGAGCTTTGTACTCAAATAAACGCTGTCCCAGAGGAACATTTCTTAGCATTTGCCCCACCAGGGATGCGCACACCCTGGCTTCTCTTCCTTTGCTCTGTATTTTTGAAAAGCGTACACAAAGAGAGCTAGTGAAAGGTTCTTTAAGGACAGGAGCAGAAAATCTCTGCATACAGGGAGTAATGAAGGAGAACGAAGACTTCATTAAAACAAATTTCACAATTTCTTTTTTCCAGTCTCTCCTTCCAAATTTCAAGCCCTTCCGATGATGCATTTAGACAGGTGCCTAAGAAGAGAGGCACTCCAAACCACTACTGGCTTCTAAAAATCCCAGCTTTATGTTTTATCAGACCAATCTGAAGCTGAGATGCACCTTCATTTTGCCTGAAGGTAACTGCTGAGAAGAGGATCGCGGGAGTACTTACCAGCCCTCTGAACCACACATATCAGCTTAATTAAGACAGCTGGGACTCCAGTGGCCATTTATACTATCAGGAGATAGAGCTGTTCTGCATCGTAGCCACCCTGTTCTCTTCATATCAGCAATTTCTGGTGAACTGATGTCTAATGTTAAGGTGCGACCCCCCCCGACATGAACAGTGAAATCACAAGTTCTCAAAGAACCCCAAAGGGCCAAGGATGGACAACACAATTTCTGTTTCACAGCTGATTCTCTCAGTGCCATAAGTAAATAAAGACCAATGCAATACTGACACAACACAGCAAATTCATGTGTGGCAGTAATAGGCAGAAAACACGTGAAGATTATGGTTTAAGAGGTACAGCATGGAAATAAAAAAACAATGTAAAAGAAAGGCAAATATAAGCAATGAAGAGCAAGGAGTATTCCCAAAAAACCACTCACAGGAAAGTAATGATTAGGGGAGAAACATACGTTATGTAAGCGCAATAATTAAATGTCAAAGAGAATTTCAACATCTGCAGATGGAAATCTCTACTAAACACAGGCTCAGGGATGAAGGATTGCACTCAAGCTACCAGATACCTCTTTTATTGTCTTAAATTTTACATGGTTAGCAGATGTTTTTATAAATAAACAATCTTATTTTACCTTAATAAGGTATAATATATATGGGGCACCAAGGCACTGAAGCTATTTCTACTGACTTTCTGCCCACAGAAAACCTAACACGTTTCTTGCATCCCTAATATTTTCTGTGTCTGTTATGCCTGTGTAACCTAACAAACTCAGGTGACTTAAGCTTTGGCTACTCATATTCACCAAACTACCACTTAAGATTTTTACCTATTCTGTCACCGGGCTACAATAGCCAATGCTTTTCATCAAGTTCTTTAAAGTCAAAGAGCATTTACAAGCAAAAAAGGATTTTCTTTTTCTGTGAGAAAAGGTTTTTTTGAGTCCAAAAAGCAAATATAAAGAAAATTGCCTCTAAACCTGAAAGCTCTCCAGTTGGAAATAGCAGACTGAGAGATGCCGTTTGCATTTCTCATATGCTGATTCTCCCCCGTGGATCTGGTGAGACTGTGTCCTCAGTGACCCAGCACGGCCCTGTCTCTGAGGGAGGAAAACCCATCGCAATGCAGGGTCTGAGGAGGGTGCAGCACAGAAAACACAGCCTGCCTTCTTGAGACCAATTTAGATTATAAAGAAGAATGAGACTGAGGCTTCAGAGATGCAGCTTCCAGAAAGCACCATCATTAAAAAAGAAAGAAAAAAAAAAAAAAAAAAGGTGAACAAAATTTCAGAAAAAAGCACTCTTTCCCTGAAATATGTTATTTATTAAAAAAAAAATTCCATCAAAAGTCAGCATTGTCTAACTTTTCAGTAATCCTAGCACCAGACAAATTACAACATTCCTCACTACAGCTTTCCAACCCAGTAATCCTACAAAGAACTGTGCAATCAGAATTTTAAACGCCCTGGGAACTGAGTTAATACCAGATGGTATCCAGCTATATTCATCATTATAATTTCCTAATATTATATTAACATTTACTAGTTTAGCACTTGAATCATCTAGCACGACACTGCTAAAATGTATGTCCTGAACTTAGTACCGTGCAGAACTCTCCCTCCTTGGCTGTCATTTCTTCAAGTTTTTAATAATCTTGATCTTTTAACATTTTATGGCCTTATGAAAAGTGCAGGCTCCCACATATAATATTATTTTGTCTTTTCAGTTACAGCCACAGAGTTAGATCAATCTATAGGCGCTTCTGCCTTTTCAATAGTTCCCAGGTTTTTAACAGCATCAAGATGAAAGTGTTACTTACTTTCAGATCAAGTGAAATATGCTGCATGAACAGAGTGTGCATTTTCTGCATGGGGGAATGATCAGAGCTGCCAATTTGCTTATGTTGTTCTCCTTCCCAATGCTGCATTAGAAAACATGCTGCGACTCTCCGATTGTACCGCTCTCTCTCTCCTCCATGTGCAAGTTTATGCACTTAAGATAAATACTTCTTATACAATTTCACATCAAGGGTAATATGTTAAGTTATACTTGGCTGCAAAGAGTTACAATGATAAATACTTTTTTACAGTGGTTTTTTTTTTAATCATATCACGTATGTTTTCAAACTTCTTTGGTGCACGTTTTCCTTGGAAGAGTTCTACATTTTGTTTAGTGTTCAGCTCTTTGGCAATAAAAAGCAGTTTCATCTCCTACCCTTCCCACCTTGTGCCTCCAGTGCATGGATATAATCGATTCAAAGCTTGAAGAGCTGACCTAATCCCTGCTTTCCCAAGAAATGAGCCCCTTTCCAAAGCAGAAAAAGAATCAGCTCACCAAGCAGCATTTTCTTGGCTTTCAAATGACTAACACTGTATTTTGAACAGTTAAACTATTTCCTTTTCACTGTGGTATGAAATAAATAGCTTGTGAATAAACACTACCTAAGGCACATGTTAACCATAAGACAGTACCCAGCACCTACAGTGCAAGGCATACCCATTTCCCTGTACATACTGTAAATTTTCCATATATTCTCTTCCAACAATACCCATTAATCGTTACTAGCAAGGCAGCAATACTTAGCACTCCCATCTTGAAATGATGCTCTTTAGGAAGGGGCCCTCTGAACACACAATCTTTGCCCTCCCACTTTATTTATTCCAGGCACACTACTCTTATACAGCAACCTTCCCGCTCCGCGGAATTAACTGAATGTGTATCATGTTAAGTCTCTTCTTCATGTGATTCCTCATAAGATTAGGTATTTATCTGCATACCAACACTATCGAAATCTGACATCAACAACAGAAAACACTTTGAAGCAACTATTAAACCTTGTGCTCCAGGACATAAGTTGTTGCAATTACAGCTCCGCAGAACACTTATGTGGGAGTAGGTGGTCATCGTTAACATGTGTTTACCCTGCCACTGATACTGCTGGTTCTGCCCACTGCTGGAAACCAGGTAGGCTTTGGGTTTGATCCGGTCTGGCAGTTCCTGGGAGTCTGTGTATTTGGATAAACTGTGAGCCAGCCCAGTTAGCCCAGTTAGAGCATAATGGGATTTGTATTCTCATTAGAAATGCCATTGTTCCTCCTTCAATTATCCTTCTGCCCTTCTTTGCCTTTCTTCATTGCCAGCATGAAGCTAAGAGGTGCATAAGTGGTACCATTGTGCACAAGACCGGCACATGAAGAAACTGTGGTCTCTGCCAGCCTGATAACCCACAGGAGAGATCCTTCGCTGGGCTACATTGCTGTCCTGCTCAGGATGTCACTTTACTTAGTGGATGACGTGCCTCCATAATGCTATCTCTGAATAAGATGCATAATTTAGCCCCACAAAGGTAACATCAAGGCAGGAAGATACTTCTGTGATCACCCAGTCTGATGTCTTACAGATAATTTCACTTGGTGAATTGATCATGGGGAAGCAATGTAGAGAAGATGGCTTTGAAGGCATGCAATAGTTTCTAAAATTCTGTTCTCAAAAACACCATTAATTAAAAAGAAAATTGACAAAAGAGCATGACATCAATTTTTTCTCTGAAATGAGGTCATTAATAATGCATCATTTGTTTTAAGGGAATGGATGCAAAAGTACACAGGTAAATGGCTACAGTAATTTACTGTGGTTCCTTATTGCAAGGCAGGCTAAATATACTTTCTGAGATGATCTTTTTTCCCTGCAAGTAAGCATCTTTGCTATTCTGCCTACTGTGCATTAACTTGGGGAGTTTGGCTCAATCTCCCATGACACAAGGAAGCAACCAGCCCACAGTACGTACCCCTACATATTAAGGAGAACTTTTGCCGGTTCTGTGTTGACATCATGAGATCTGAATGGCAGCATTTTCAGCATGTCCATGCAACTTAGGAGCCTAACTACCATTTTCAGAATCGAAGGAGGTAGATAGGTGCTTCAAGATCAAAAGAATTAAATTGCAAGAGTGCCATCTAGCTCAGCTCTCACTGAAAAGAGCAACAACACCTGGACATTCAATAAATTTCATAGGAACCTACAGCCTCAGTGTGCCCTGAGATCCATGCAAGTAAGATGTCTATGAGGATCTAAACCCATGATAGCTCTAAAAATGGCACACTTAGGGTCCGAAATTCCTTAGTAATTGCAGAAAATATGTTCCAGAAACCACTGGAATATAGGACTTAAGACATTTCAGTCTGTAGCCTCCTTGCCATGGATAGCAGTTGCAACAGCTGGGTTCTGACATCATATCAGTATTTTACTGCCTTTTTGCATACAATGTATTTTTGGCCTGGTAAAGTGAACATTTATCAGAGCAAAAGGCAGCATTGTGAAGACAGACCGTTTATATTAACAGTGTTCCAGGTTTTCATAGTCAAGGTCTTCTGCATCTTCAATTTCACCTCCAAAAGACTCCCAAGATTCTCTGCCTCTGTATTGGGCATCCTGTGTATCGCAGTGAGAGATGACCACCTCTCCTCATTCAAACCCACTCAGGCTCTCTCTTGGACGGCACTTAGCCCTGCTCACCGTTATTCTAGGTCCCCAAATTGTAACTGGTCAAACATAAAATGCTACAGTTTGCTAAAAATCAGAAGAAGAAAAGAAAATTTGGTGGAAGCTGAGGACAGACTTGCCCTGACAAGGGTAAGAAATTCCAAATCAAGTTCCTGCGCCGTGAGTCTGTCCTGGGCTTCCCCTGTGTGGCAGGTACCTGCTTCTACAGACCAAGTTTCTTTCTATTTCTCTTGCAGTCTTCCACTAGTACAAAAAAAAAAAAAAACAAAAAACCAACAAAAAAACCCCACAACACCCAAGCACCAATTTGGCTGGAGGGCAACAGAAAACCCAGCTGGATAACCCATTCTTGATGACATTCATTGATACACAAGACCAAGGTTTCAGTCCCTATTCTCCTGCAAACCTGGTGAGTAACTTGAAGAGATCAGATAAGAGTAGAGGGGTTAATTAAGAAGCAGCAATTTGTATTATATGCCAACGTGATCCACAGTCCACTGAAATCAATGGAAAGGATCCCTGTAGTTAATCCAAATTAATTAACCCAACTACGATTGACTCTTAAGTGCAGTATGCGGCAAGCTGGAAATCAGAAACAGAGTTATATTTTATATAACTTTATGTAAGAGATTAAAAGCCAATACGGTCAGGGCATATAAAACAGTATTTTCTACATGTTCTTAGAGTCATGGGTCCCTTTGCATGCTAAATTTCAGCTGAAATACCCCAAGCAGTTAATATAAGCCACTATGTTTTGCAAATCAATTAAAAAATAAACATGCCTCCTTTCTTTTAGACATGAAGAAAAGCATAAATCACTGAAAAAAAATTATCATCAAAGAGAATCTGTAGCAACAGGAATGGGGAAGCAGAACTTAAACTTGCCATTTTGAAAAAATATTTTTTCAATGCACAATGTAAAAATAGCGCAGCAATGTCTAAACATAAAGCAGCCTCAGGCATGAATATTGTGGCTTAAAATGTGCCTTTCCTGCTAACCCAAGAACCCCAATCTGCATGCTAAATGGTTGGAATGATGCTTGTAATTCATAACCGATTGATGAGAACTAATAGCATCATGCTGAGCCTTGTTCTCAGCAAGAGCTCTCAGGCTGCTCCCATCCCTCGGCACAGTTGCTTCTGATCACAGTTACTCCCACTGCCCATCCTTTCCCCTTAAAACCTCTAGGTCCTTCAAACCCCAGGTGATCAAAACTTTATTCTCCACCAAAAAAATCGCTACTCAAGAGAACACAAACTATACTGTTGCATCTTATGAAATGGTGTACGAAATCAAAATTTCTAGTTCAGAACAGCTGAGAAGACTTCCTTAAGTGGGCACTGTTCAGGATTATCCGCCGGATTTCCTAGCTGGTCAGAGGCATGATGTGTACTAGGCTGGGGACAAGCCATGCATGCCCTGACTGTCAAAGCCAGCAGTCCTGCTTCCCCCTTTTAACTCTATGTTAATATTTGTAAATTGGTAAATAGATTTTCCAAAGTGTCAAGCAACCAACAACTTGAAGAGGCTTATCTTTAAGCATCCAGAACTTGCAGCTGAAATTAACTCTCAAGAGGAGGACAGGTGCAATCCAAAGGATCTGGATATTTGCTAAAACCAAAATGTTTTGTTGCAAAGACACGATTTTCATGAACTCACCCTACTAAACAAAATTCCATCGAAACTGGCTCAGCACCCTGCACTTTGTTAGGCTGGCTACTACAGAAACCAGGATTTTCTGGGTACATAGCTCTTGAGTACCCCTCTCCCATGGAGTTCCCAGAACAAGAAAATTCAAAGTCTCTGGGAGTTTCCAGAGGGCTGTGCAGCGAGTAAAGATTCTGCATCTCTATAAACCCCCCAACTATGTCTTTTAAAGGAGATTGTGGAAACAAGCTTCATTTTTGTATTTTTTTCCTTTAACAAATATCACACAGCGGGAAGAACACTATGGAAGCTTTAAATCCAAATCAATGAGCAGTTATTACCTCCCCAAGGTCACTCCGACAGTTTTATTATCAGTGACACGGGAGCAAATGTTGCAAAAGCAATGTGGCAAAAGCACCTATGTATTATGCTTCTGTGCATGGTCTGAAGCTAAATTACTTTGGATATTGTGCCAGGGATAGTTCTGATAATACGTTTTAAGACCAGACGCGGGTCATGTCATGTCCATAGATAATGTATGGAACCATCAAAATTGCCAGAAAACCTTCTGCTGCTTTGTGCGTGCATCTGTGTGCTCGTAGCCAAGTCTGCGATATTATTTATAATTATAAAGTGCCAACAAGTATAAACACGGGAAAGCATTTAGGATTTAGTCTTGCACATATTGAATAACAACATACATTGACTTCTGGCTGATCGTGACAGACCTTAAAAATATACACATCTTGAAAAGCATAAAAAAGGAAAGGCAAAAATAGAAGAAAGTGAGTGTAATCCAATACATAGAGAAATCATGCAAGGTTCCTCCTGTCTAACACTATATTTCCAGTCAACAACATCACGAGGGCTTGAGAAAATTTTCTCACTGCAGATCACAAAATGCCGCGCTAGTTGGAGGGAGACAGCCAGCCTTTTCAGCCACAGCCTGGTATTCCTTCTCTGGATGACACGCTTTTCGTTGTCTCACTTGTATGTACACACGCATATACACAGGCAAACACACAGTGCCTGGGCTTGCAAACACACCAACCCCAAGGAAAAAAGCTTTACAGGGGTTTTCTTCTTGCGAGGCATGCCCAAACCAGATGGAAATATATCCAAGAGCACTAGAAGCAGGTTTATGGAAACACGCTGCTGGAGCTGAGCTGGGTTTACCTACAGTGTTAAAGGCAGCGGGGGCTGTTCTTCTCCTCTCGGCAAGTACCAGGGAGGCCTGAGTTACAGGGGGGAAACGCTGCCCTGGGAACAGCTGAAAACCACTGAGACCTTCCCCCAGCTCTTGCCTGCCTAAAACTTTCTCTGCTCACCACTTTCTCCCAAGAACTTCGTTATGTTTCTCCAGCTATTCTCTAACGCCAAGATGGGCAGTAAGCAACTAGGAAGGTGCTTTCAGCACACAGAAAAACACAAGCTTTGACAATTCTTGTCTTGAAAAACAATAGCGCTCTTCCTTTGCAAATTAATTTTAATAACTGTGGCCAGTTTGCTGTGAGTTGAGTAGTTTTGCATGAACACACACAATTAAATTAATATGCAAATGTTCCCATTCCTCTGAGAATACTAAGAGGCATTCTTTACAGCGTGTGAGACAAGGAGGAGGAGAAGGAAAAAATAGCAGCCCCCAAAAGAGTCTTGTTTAGGAGGGTGGGACGTCTTTTCTTTGGCTAAGCCACTGAAAGGGGATTCAAGCCTGACTGAAACAATGCTTGTTGATGAAGCAAAAATAAAGGAGGAAGAGGAGACTTTGGAGAGAAAGGAAAGAGGAAAAGACTGGAGCATCCCAAGTTGTTAAAACCTGACCTCAGCAAGTCTAAATCTTCACAAAGGCAGCATTTACTGTGTCAGGCCTCACAAAGGTTCCCATTCTTCCCTTGCCTGCGGGGACACCCTCTTTCTCCAGCCATGTTTGAGCAAGGGCCTCAGACAATTAGCCAGACTCTGGCCCTTCACCCTTTCGCTGTCAATCACCTTCCCAAGCAGATGGGCAGCAGAACAAGAAAAGATGGTTTCCAAGCGGCTTTGCCCTTCGGCTCATCTCTATGCGCCGGGGGCCCCTGGGAATGGCGGCCTGGCTGGGAGGGTGTCAGACTCCCTGACAGCAGACACCTCTGCTACCCGGGGCATCGCGGCATGCAGGCAGGGCTCTTCGTACAGCTGGAGCATGAGAGCGGGAGCATGGATGGGCTTCCCAGGAGCCTCCGTCCTCCGCCACAAAAGACCCTCTGGAAGCCGAGAGGCCAGAATGACTCAACAGTCACTAAAAGTTATTATGGAAAAAGCAACCCTTTCACTTAGGGCCTTGCTTGCTGTCTTTGTTGACTTGGACAAAAACAACCACTACCCAGACAGCGGATATATCACAGAAGAGAGTGCACGTGTGACAGAAAGATAGATTAGAAAAGGCTGGGAACATGGAGGCAAATAGATATAGATGTGCATCTCCAGGGAGGGGAGGGAAAGAGATGGGACACAAAGGCACTCCTGTGCTGCTGCTGTTCTCAGCACAGTGCCTTTCTCTGACCTCCTGTACCAGATTTAAGGGAACCAAGACGACCGGTAACACTGCACTGGGAATGGGTGTGAAGCAAGGCCAGGGGACCAGGAGGGAGGACACAACTCCCGATTCCTCTCCCACCAGCCTGCCCCAGCCTGGGAGCAAGAGAGAGAGGAGGATCGTGGGATGAGCAAAAATGCACGGGCAGCAGTGCAAGTACAGCCTGGTAGGCAGGAAAACACTCACCCATCATCGGAACAGCAATGGAAAAGCAAGTGGAGAAGGAAGAAAAGCCTGTTTTGAGCTAGGATGAGCCAGTACAAGTCCGAGATCAACTGGGAAGGGCATGGCTCTGATCTGAAACAATAACCCCTCTACAAATGACAGGTTGGCAGGTCCCAAAGAATAATTAGGATAATTCTGCTCACCCTCCTTGGCCAGGGAGGGAAACAAAGGTGCTAGAAAGCACCCATATTCTGGCATATTCTCCTTACGTCCTTGATTTGCACAAGTTCTGGAAAATCAGTGGTCTGCAACAAGCACATGCATGTGACAAGAGAAAAAATGGGGCTACCTGCCCTTCAGCCACCCAGCGCTGCTCGGGCAGTGTGACACAGCGAGGATGTCATGCAGGGGTAACTGGGACTCCCGAGGAGCCGTGACATCTAGCACGTTGTCACTTTCCCTATTTACTTTTTACGCTGACCTTCTTTCAGGCATGAGAGTGCTGTGAAGGAAAGGAACTAAAATTCATCCAGAAGAATGTGACAGTCGGGATTACTAGTTACACAAACAAGTGTTTTCCTAGAAACTGTACCCATTTCTTAAAATCTCATAAACATAACTGCAGGGAAAGGATGCAATTTATTAATGCCACCTTCTTTTGTTGACGTTCACCTGCCATCCCTCACTCTGAGTAGTCCAGCGCATCTGAGAATGAAAATAAAGAGCTTCCCTCTCGCCCTAAAATCCTATGACTGGTGAAAACCTACATGAGATTTTAATAACAAGGATCCAATTTGTTTTTTATTTACCTTCTGGTTTTAAGTCTTTAAGAAACAAATTGCTATGCAGCTTTGCCCGCTAAAATAAATAAATCATTACATAAATCAATCAACAAATAAAGTGAACAAAATAAACAAATAAATCATTTAAAAAAAGAAGAAAAAGCCTAACACTTCCATGGTCCCCAGCTCCCAGGAGCTGGCATAGTAAGGAGCGCTCCAGATTGTGCCATGCTCTAAGAAACAATAGCAAAATTTATTAAGACTTTATGCATTATTGTTGCCTTTCTGCTGTTATTACTGAGCCCATTCTGCCTTCCTCCTTCTTTGCCCTGTGCACACCATCTGCTAGTAAGTACCAGGAAAACAAGAAAAGGGTATTATTATTTGTAGCCTCAGACTAAAGCTGCAGCATGTGAGCCACTGTACAAATTGAAAAGGTAAAGACAATCTATGCACTAGAAGGATCAGACATCAAAGAAGAGGTGGGTGAGCAAGCACACAGAAGCAGTGAAACCATCACTTGGCCTCGGGGGTCTAGGCCTCGATGGCAGAGGTGATGCCCTTAATTTTAATCTCCTTGAGGAGCACAAAGGGAAGAAGGATTTATGACACAAATAAAGAAATTACTATGAATAAAATGTCTATCTGAGCTACAGTGAAAAATGCCTGGCCCAGAGTTTTATTGTGTTTTTGTTTAACCTCCTCACACAAGGCAACGGGAAGGAACAGGGGAAGCTTCAGCCAACACCTCCGTACAGACAGCAGCAGGCAAACACAGGCCACAAACATGAGCTCAGTTCTCGTTTCGAGTGGGCTCTGCAGTCCCAAAGGGATCTGCAGACACAGACACAAGTTTTTTAATATGAATGTGCAGGTACTAACAATATTACTTCATGGGCACTGAGGTCACTTCTGCCCAAGACCAAATCTTCCGCCGCACCGCTGAGACTGAAGTAAATTGCTGGGAAATACGCTATTTTCTTCCTCTTCTCAAAGTCTAGTTTCTGGGGAGCTTTCAGCCAAGAGCTGAAAACCAAGAATCTAATTAAAGTGTAACTCCCCTTTCCTGAGGAGGAGCTGCCTGCAGATGCAGCAGAGGTGCAGCTCTCGGAGGTGCTCTGTCTTCTCACACAAATAGGTAAAACACAAGCTGTGGTCTAGGCTCTGCTCCTCAATTGTATACCAGAGATATTGTTTCTCTACTTCATGTGTTTACAGTTAGCCACAAGCTTAAGTGCTCAATGAATTAAGGCAGGAGCTCCTGCTATTATTTAAATATATTTTAAATACATTTCAGCCTGTTTGCTTCCTTTTATGATCATTGCCTGTTTTTCACTGGATACTCTCTAATTTTGGATGGCTGTGTCTATACATCGATCACCTGCTGAGGAGCAGTTAATCAATTTTGAGAAACTTTAGACCTTTGTAGTTCAGCCTGTTACTGAGCAGCATTTCTTTTTCTGCTCTGAAAACGTAAATATCTTAGAAATTAAAAGCTGTGACCTGAGCCAGGTGAACTGACAGAGAAATAAAACCTGTAATAACAGACGAACCGAGATATTCCTAGAATGGCTTTCTGAAAGCAAATGCTTCCTGTGAGGGCACTGGTAACAGTTCGTAGTGGATAAAAGCACATTATTATTATACAAAGCTGTGGCTACTTATGACAAATTACAAAAAGCAGGTGAGGATGAAGTCAATTGATTCAGAACTGTTTGCATCTATACAACCTCCAGGTACTGAAATCTTGACTTCACACTGGCCTGGGGAGGCTGCTCATTCACCTTTATGAATGAAATGAACAGTCAGACAGTGATACAATGAGAGAGGACAGACGAGTAAAGCATCCTCGTGACCATGTGGCGTAGCAAAGAACGTAACAAAAATACTACACAGGGAATAATCAAGGTAAGTTAATTCAGCAACATGGGGGATTTAGACTTGAATTTTCAGCAGCTTGGGGGATTTAAACACAAAGCTTCCACTATACCTGAAGGGGAAGTGGGATCTGCTTGATATCTCAGTCTTCTGGGTTTCTTACAAAATCATGTCCTTTTGCAACAGGTAGCGGTACCAAAAAGACAGCTACATTCCAGATCTGTCAGGAGCTCTATATTCTCATTGCCTGACACTCAGAAAATGGAAAATGCCAAAAACCTCATAATACTTGAGCCAGCAACCTCTGTGAGAAGAGACGGAGTCACTGCGCTTGGGAGCTTGCATGGCAAAGGGTACAGAAACATGGTAAGCATTGTACCGTCTTGGCCAACGCACTTGAAACAGGTCACTGGAGAGAGGAAGAAAAATTTGCTCCTCCTTTCCCTTGCCAATGCTCGCCAGAACTGCACCAAAGTAGGTATCAGCCAGCTTCCAGGCCTCTCACTCGCACCCCAATGGCTTGGCCAGCCCTCTACCTGCAGGGTTTCTTCCCCAGGCGGCAAGGATGTCTGGGCAGAGGTAGCACAGACTGGGGCCAGGCAAGAAAGCAGTAGGGCTGCAGCCAGCAGTAGCAAACCTGGCTCAGTGTCAGTTCCTCAAGCAGCAGCATCAAGGAGGGTGATGCTGGAGACCTGCTCTGCCAAAAATTCACCTCCTTCATCTGCATGAAGATGCAGATCCTCATGTAAGCCCCAAGATACATGTTACTGTCTGTAATCACTGCTGAAGTTTCAAGGCTGAGGCAGTATTGCCTGCATTATCTCTCCTGCCATGTGCATCTTGCTTAATTTGTCTTTTCCCCAGCTCTTTTTCACCATCTCCAACAATCATTCCTAAAATAAACTGCACCTAGAGCCTTCCTTGAGATGAGGACACACTGTGTAGGTTCTGAACAAGCAGTCCTGAGCAACCTGATTTCATGCCAGGAGGAAAGGCAAAATGAAGTCTCGGTCTGCACCCACAGTGACTAACTAGGAACAGTGCATCTGTGGCGAAGGATTTCAACTCTGTTTGAAGAGCAATGCTGTTTTAATGCATGAAAGGAAAGTTGGGTTGGCTCCAAGGTCAGCACAGGGAAGATGAGAGCAGTTACATCACTGTGACTCAGCTAGGAAAGGCATATTCAGATTTTTATAAGGGAATCTTGTTCTTGTCTTAACCAGCGATCAAGGACAACCAACACAAACTTTAACATTTCAGGTTGTTTTTTTCCCCACAATATACAAAGTTAAAAACAATTGTAGGAATTAAAAACATTCTGTGATGACTGTGTAGAAATAATGCAAATCTTTAGTGAGCAGCAGGGAGCAGAAACATGATAAATCATGGAAAGTCCTCTTTGAACAGGTGTTTTGGCTTTTTTTATGAAACAAAGACAGCTCTGTTGTTCTACAGAACAGACTGTGGCTTGTTACAGAAAGACTGTGTTTTTTTGCAAGGCAATTTTGAACTTCCCATCTCAGACATGAAAAGCAAGCCAACTTGAGATGTACCTTAAAAACATATATCTGACTGCAACTCCAGCCAGTACTGTCTATAGCAATAAAATCATGGCCCTCAGAAAACACTTTTCTAATGTGCTCAAAAATATCCAGCCCAGGCTCTGCTTTCTGACCTCTCCCTGAGGGATCCACTGATGTCCAGCTGTGTTACCACATACCTCCAGGGCTGCCCTCCTAAAAAGAAACCTAGATCTTGTCATTTCTGCCCTTCCCTCAACCAGTCACTCCAGCAGCATCCACGAGGAGGAGACAGTGGGGACCGCCCTGCTGCCTAAGCACTCACAGCACCTTGCACTCTTCCAAGCAAAAGCAAACCCTGCCTGGTCCAGCTGAGACCTTGACAAGTGAGTAAAAGACAGAAATCCTGCTTTCCCCAAGACAGACCAAGTCCCAGATGAGATTCTCACGAGACACGTTCTTCCCCAAAAACCTTTGATCATCTCTGCCCAACCTCAATGGCCCTGATTGCTCTCTTAAGCTTCAAGAGTGACTCATAGCTGGAGAAACTCCCAGCCCTCCCTACAGCCTGAGACCAGCAGAACCCCCCCATGAACCCCCACTACATCCAGCCAAGGCTACGCCATATGACTGCTGCCAGAGAAGCACAGGTGCTGTAGAAGACCAGGAAATTTTGATGGGAGATTAAGTCCTTGATACCACAGGATATCACACATATCAGAGTAAAACAGAACACAAACCAAAAGGAGGAAGACTGATTTATAATCTAAGCAGAAAACCCTGGCTGTTTTCACCAAGTCAATACTCCCAACCGTTCTCACGGTGCAGGTGAGGGAATAAATATAACAGGAAACTGCTGGGGTGCTGCTCAACCAGGTGGAGCCAAGCATCGAATAAACCAGATCTCCTGAAAGCAACACGAGCCCTAGGTGATCACAGGACGCTATAAATACATCTTTGTGATTGTCCATTCTCACTCATTTGGGAAAAAAATGGGATCTTTAATCCTACAGTAAGACCTGGTAAAGAGGAAAACCTCAAAGCAGAAAATACGTCAACCCCTTCTCCCTGAGGAGAGATCCATAGCAACGTTTGAAGGGAACACACCCTCGCTCTTGCTAGGCGAATGCCATGCCCAATACAATCTTAAGCTCACTCTGTATCAGACAGTCCAGCTGCTACATGAGCCAGGCTCCATTTCCACACAAGAACAGCTCTTCTGGAAATGACAGATTGCCTTGATTTAAACACCGCTGTTTCCAGATGCAATAAGCTTTACATTGAAAGCATTTAATGCTAAAATTACAGTGAATACTCAGGGCAATACTGTGAATTATGGCAAAATAATATTTGATACATCACAAAAATAAATCTATGCATGTATGCTATCCTTCTAAAT
The DNA here is from genome assembly GCF_047370975.1 of Nipponia nippon. Lineage (NCBI taxonomy): Eukaryota > Metazoa > Chordata > Aves > Pelecaniformes > Threskiornithidae > Nipponia > Nipponia nippon. The sequence goes on from NW_028262380.1 coordinate 60,261,464, forward strand.
CTTTAAATAAGTTTAAAATTTTACACGCTTGAAACATTACATATATAATCTATGTGCATACGTCTAAACCATACCTTTCTGTATATGGTCATATGTAAACTGCACATGTATAAAGACATATGGGCTACATATTTACTTATGTAAATGCATCGGATGTGGCATTTATATCTGGATGGAATTTCTACCTATAATTCAGCTAAGTTCACACACCTAATCTTGTTGCCCTATATTTGTACAGAAGCAAATGGAAACAACAGGCAGAAATAGTGGTTCTAAATAAAACTCTTTGTCCATGTGGTAAAGGGCTAACATTGCTGAAGCAGGAATAGGTGCCTTTCAAGCAATATAAACAGGGTAGGTCTAAAAAGAGGTGTTTATATAATAGCAAAATAATGTTTTTCCAAAGCGAGTTTCAATTCCAAGTGCCCCTTATTAGATTTGATTGGCTGCTACATAAGAAATCACCGTGATCAATCTTTTAGTTAATCTCCATCGTCCTTCAAGCATCACAGTGACATGGCTGGGACATGCCAGCAGTTGCAGATGCTTCATTAAGTAGTTAATCGGCAATAGCTGTAGGGGTAATTCAACATTTTCCAAAGAGTTCAAATAGCACTTTAGGGTAAAACGTGCCCCTCCACTGATTTCTTTCTGGGTTGCTGTGATTAAGCATAATTAGGGTTCACCATCTCTCTTCCAAATAATAATAATAACACATTGGAGGCTGGTGAATGCCTATTCTAGTATCTATTTTTAATAGTAGATATATGGGGTTTATAGCCTGGACCAGTGGAATTTAGCAAGAGTGCTCTGGTCATGTATTAGAAAGAATTTTCTGTACTGAAAGCCCCATAGTGAATACGGTCTGTGTACATAGTTCAGTGGTAGGATGTAAAAGCAAACACTGATTTACTGAGCAAACTAAAAGTAGCCGTGCTATAATGTTCTTGGCTCAGATCAAATGCTTGTCTAGGGGAGAATCCCTTTATTAGCAACAGCATAAACTTCCAGCAGCTAGAGAACATTTGGATGGTTATGCCTGCAAAAAGCATAGCTAGCAGCTACCAGAGACAGTGCAGTCTTCCAGCAAGCCACATATGTCCAATGGTCTGAGTAGTATTAACAGCTCCACCAGTTACCCTGTTCTCTCCTCTCACTCAAGCTGTCAGTGAGGCTGGTCAACCATCTATCACACACTCAGCCATGAAACAGCACATAGTTTGCAAAACAACCCTGATTTCTTGGACCAGACTCATCTGGGTACAACCTGTATTTCAGAAACAAGTTTCAGACCATAACGTGTATACCCACTATTTGCTGTCTACTGGACACAGATAGTCACTGGAGCACTTAATGACACAATTAATATGAGAGGAATGGTGTCTAAGAGCTCTCTCTGTTCTTGGACCGCCCTGTGGTCAGTGCCCAGAAGGGTGACCTGAGTCCCCACAAGACATTAGTCTCACACACTTGTTTCCAAACCTCACATAGATTGCTGGAATGACTCGGCGAAGGGAACACTGAGCTTTTTCAAGTTATCTTAGTGTGAAGGATAGGAGCGATGCTTTGCGCTCTAAATCCAAGCAGCTTTTGGCTTTGACAAGTGTTTTCATTAAATTGGTACCCACCCGACTCTCAGAACATTAAAAAATGAGAGATCTCTGAGGAGACACCCAAACAAATCCAGTGTTTCTATTTGTCAAAGCTTTCAGTCAAAATTAATTACATGCCAAAGATGTCATGCTGGCCAAGTTGAGTGGCACTCAAGGGCTGCCGGAGATACCAGCACTGGTGTATGCATTAGCAGCCTCGCAGAAAGAGGACAGCGTTCAGCCCTCTTGGAACATGCAGCTGGTGGAAAATACAGGGCTGTTCAGTCACTCCTGTGCTTTCCAGCTAAATCAATCTGCTGCCATTGCTAGCAGTGCTCTCTTTGCTCCCAGAAAGAACAGCCTGATACACGGATTCATTAAATAAATAACAAATGCTGGTCAGGGCACTGGGCGCATTGCTGAGAAGAGGAGGAGGAAGAGTTCACCCTAACATACTGATCAATGAGGCTGGTGAGAGAAACACATGTGCAATAAAATAATTATGACCGAAGCATGAAGGAGAGTAGGATCTTGTGCTGTAACTCTTCCAAGTAGGTGAACTGTAAAGAAAAAAAGGAAGCTATAAAGTCGAAACTTCTGGCTTTGACATATATGCTCTTCTTCAAAGTGAAAGTACACTTCATGATTCTTATAGTCATGTCCACATTAGAAATACACAGCGGGATCCTCTTTCAAGTGTGTATTGTGCAAGCGCACTGCAAAAAAAATGCTCAGCTCTGACAATATTCAGATCTATTATGGCCTCACACCTGATATAGGACTGAGCCATATGTGCAAACGTATACTGGGACCATGGATTTTGTTAATCCATGCAAGGGTTAACAAGGACAGTACAGCACAGGGGATACAGAGGGCTGAGTGTTTATATACAAGCAGGGTACTGTCACTTAGAAAAGGTACATTGTGTGTAGAACTGCCCAGGTATATTTGAATGCTTCTTTGTATATAGACCATCCTGCTTTCTAGAAGTGTTTTTTTTTCTCGTTACTGTCATCAGAGCTTGCACAGCTTACTTTTCCAAAGGAAGAGGGAGAACCTATGTCTTTTTGTGCTGTGACAACTCGAGTACAAGCACAGATTTGCTATCAGCCGTGTAACGTTCATGATTTTGTACCAACACTTCCATTTCTAGGCATAAAAGCAAATAGGAGTGCTTGCAAAAGGGAAGGATCTGACCAGCTACACTTTTGCTCCAAATTGAGCTGCTCACATTGTGCAATGGGATTCTCCTGCAAAATTTCCTCCTGTACTTACAAAGCACCTGTGAAGGGATGGGCAACTTATGCTTTTGAAAAGTGACTGTATGCAGCGATATGTTCTGTGAATCTTTCAGAAAAGTAATCTAGAATGGTTGGCCTGGACTTGGTCTGGAGTCCCAAAGCACCTTCTCATGTAACTAGTCATTTGAAAGTATAATTTCAAAACAATAAATAAAACTTAATTAATTATTAAAAAAAAGAAAAAGCCAACTAAAACCACCAACCAACAGACTCAGTAGAAGAGAACAAAACCAACTCAGAAGATGGCCAGGTTGTATGGAAAAGGCCTTTAGGAGAACTTGCACCACTTTGGCAGAGCGCTGTGGAAGAACATGCCCCCATTCTCAGCCTATCTGCATTTTCTTAGGTGGCTTTTTCAGCCCAGTTGCAAGACTGTGGGACACAATAATATGAGGTTGCTCACAAAAGAGCTGACTTCTGTTCACGTATACTGCTCTATCCCCTTTGAAAGTACAGGCCATCAATTTCAGGGGGACTCAGTGGCTGCTTAAGGCTAAGCGTGCGCTAAGTGTTTGGAGATTCAGATCCTTAGCATACAACTGCCTGCTCTCTGTGTGTAAAAAGAACATGTATCTGTTACTGAGAGTCTGAAATCACCACTCCCGCTCAGTACCTGAATATGATAAACACCTTGACCATAATAAAGTTTGTTCATTTGAGTGGTCTCTGAACATACACATGACCTGGTTTGCTGATCTAACCAGATCCTTCCAACTTTGTGTGCTGTTTTCAGAGTACAGACCTGTCTTTCCTCCAAGGTATTTGACAGACCTTTAACTTGAGCACTGAACACATCCTTTACATTTAATTAAAGCTCGGATGATCCTCTATTATCCAAATAGCAGATTGTGAAAGAGCTTTCATGTTTTCTCTTTGCTTGCACTTTAAGCAGTCTTTAAAGCTTCCCATATTTTTTCCAAGCACAGATGCTCTCCCTTTTGACAGAATTATGGAGAACATATTTTTCCTTATCTTCTTTTACAACTTTTTCCCCTCCTACCATTTTAAGAATAAACTCCAAGGTTGCTGATGTATAACTCTGATTTCACTTCACATGAACATTATTTTCTACGTTACAGAAAACATACACAACTTTATTTACAGTGAACTGCTAGTGAATCAAATTAAATTAAGACCAGATGGAAATTGCAGTGAAATGATCTTGCCCATTCAAAGTATTGTAAAACTATTACCTCTGGAAAGATCCTGCTGTCTCCACAAAAAAGTAGCATCTTATTCCATAAGAAACTCCACCATCAGCTTCATTTTCACCATTATATTTTGGTCTAACATAAGATGCATTTTATGACACTCAAGTGCAGAAAAGGCCTTAGAACTTGATTCAGATGTTTTAACTAATACCTAAGTGTGTTGCACCAGACAGGGTAATTAGTAGAGAAAGACACTACTCAGAAAAAGGAAGGCTCTCACCCTCTAAAATTTGGTAACATCGGCATTGGAGTTGATGCATTCTCGCAGATGTGGGCCCTTCTCACTCTCTGCCACTGTGAGACATCCAAAAGGATGAAATAAATCAAGTATATCCCAATGGCACACCCACTAAATACTGCTAGAGACATGCAAATGGCCTTAAATCATTACAAGACAGGTAGGTTTCAATGAGATTTATTACTAGGAGCTGCACTATAGTATTCTTCCCCATGGCAAATGGTTTATTGCTCCTTATGCAGTCACGTCCACAGTGATCGGGCAGATCACCATCTTGCTCGCCTGGAGGGACGCTGGCGGTATCAGAATGACCAAAACAGGTACAGAAAGTGAGGCTTTCATATGCTGGCTTTGCAACCAGATGCATCTGCTTAGCCTACCGCAACTGGACGTTCTTCCCTAAGCAGATCGACTGCAAAATGAATAAAACAGTACTGAAAACATTAAAATAACATTGTCTGTGCTGTAAACCTCCTGTAATTATGCTGGTACATCCACACATTCTCGTACAGCGTAGATGTAATTTTACTGGTGTCTTATACTGCCAAAGCACACTCTCAGCCTGTCCCATTAATAGGCTTGCACTAATCAAACCATCTTCAGCTTTTGTTTCACTCTCCCCAGCATCTGATTTTGTCCCTAACACTCTGTCTTGCCCACGGAGAGAAAAGCAGTACAGGAGACGGTTCAAAGGGGACTGGTGAATTGAACATGTTGCCTCCGGCTTTGAAAACAAGTTTACTTCTGAAGCTAGGAGAGAAAAGCATAAAACTTGATGCAATAATCACAGGGTAAAATTCAATAGTCTGTACCACCCGAGAGGTCAGGCCCAACGATTGCAATGCCTTAAAAGTATGAAAATTGAGAGCTGCTTTAAGATTCGTGGACAGGTCAATAAAATTTACACTGCTTATGAAGTGCTCCTGCTAGACATAGAATTAACTCTCTGTAGCTTCTTGCTCATTTCTGCCCTTCGTAATTTCTTTTCCAATCCACTATCCTTCTGCTCATGGGTCTGTCTCCATGTCTGCCGATCATGTTTCCATCCGTGTTCAAGATGTCCTTCACCCTGCTCTGCTCCCTTACCCATTTGTTTACTCCCACATCACCCTACGTAACAGCAGACATATATCTTGCTCTGCCATTCAGATGTTCCATACATATACACTCTCTACATTTCATCACTGTCAGCCTCCTCTTTATTTTCTGCCTCGAGAGAGACACATATGAGCAAAGATCTCTGGAGGGAGGGAGGGATTGACAGGGACTCTGGCATACAGCGACTGGATGCCAACGCATTCAAAACTTGGGTTAAATAGCTTCTGAATCCTTGCTCTCATGATTGATCTCTTGGCTCTTTCTACATTGGCAAACATAGGCAAAAAACAGGTGTATCCTTATCAGATCTTGAAGGTCAAATGACTCAGTTGAGTAGCCTTCATTTGAATTGCAGTTTCTGAAATGAATTTGACAAAAAGAGTTTGATATATTGGCAATTTTGGAAGGAAACCAGAGTTTTGGGATCGCTAAACTGGAGAGACTTCCAAGGTCACCGAACTGTTATCCTACAAGTGGAAGAAACTATGAAAAGACACTAAATCCAAAATGCTCCATGCTACCTTTGCCATCCGTCCATGTCAGTGGCCACAAAACACTCTACAAACATGTAGCAAACCAAACAATTACAGCACAGGAGACCAAAATCTGCAATACTATAAACAAAATGAAAGCGAGCACAGCACTATAGTTTCTTACTCCAGCTGAAGAATACATCAGGTGAAAACTTGTCATGCAGACCGTCCTCAGATACGTGTTATTTCAGCATGGAAAAGAAAGGTGTTATTTTCATGAGTGAGAGGGTTCAAGAGATGTATTTCACAGCCACATGATTATATCCTAGGAGCAGTCAGGATTCCTACAGTCTCACAAAGCCATAGAGGCAGCCCCATGGGGAACGTGCTGACGGGGGCACAGTTCTGAGCCTTCCGGTGGATAAAGCCAGGACTGCTCAGGATCTGGCCATACAGACAAAAGATCACCTTGCCGTGCTACTCTGCTGACTGAAGAAGCGCTAGGTCAAGAGGAGTTTAATTTCAAGGGGGATCAGATCGGTCCCCAGGCTTCCATTTGCCATGCATGTGAACTGGATACTCCACTGTCCCCTGTGACATTGAAAATTTCCCCCAGTATATTTTAGCTCAGAGAGGACCTGAATGGGAACTGGAGCAAGCCAGTGGACTGCTCTGATCAATCCCGAGTGACAGATTTTAGTTGGAAGCCATCACTTATTTATTTATTTTTTAACTGCTTGCTTATGATAAGATTTTTCAAGGTTACAGACAGAAACTGCATCAAATTACTGTGTAATTTAGTGTTTCAAATACTTTTTCCGTGGTTATATACATCTGGCCCACTCCTGCAGTAGGTATTGAACTGAGAGAATTAGTTCTCTGGTTGACCAAAAAAAAACCTGTAACATTTGTCTTCAACAGAAACCAATTCCCCTTTCCTCTGGTTCCCCCCCCCTCATTTTGGGAAAAAGTAAAATGCACTCTTGATTTGTCAAAATATTTCACTTACTTGAAAATAGAAAAATCTCCTCTATGAGAAGGTCTTTCTTTTCCCTTTAGAAGTTAGAAATGAACGTAAGTGAAATGTCATTCAGATAAGAGACCCTGCAATATTTCAAGGTTTTCCCAAATTCTTATCAACCTTATCTTCCCTCGGCTGAAACTATTTGACCCAAATTCATAAATGCTTTTGGCTAACATGAACAAGGTATTACTGTCAGGAAAAAAAAAAAAAAAAAAAAAAAAGACATAAAGAAAAGAAGTTTTATTTTAATGTTTCCTTATTTCCAGCCAGAGGCAAAACTGCCATCGTGTTCACTGGGAGGAAGGCTGGGTTCCTTGTCCTCTAACTCTCCTCCAAGGTTAGGAAGTCACACTCATTTTTCCTCTTACGCTGGGGAACAAAGTGCTTAATTTCACTGGGGTTTTTTGGTGTTTTGTTTTGCCCGCCCCGCCCCGCTAATTGCAGGGGTGGGCAATTTAAAAGATACATGCTTAAAATCTGTGAAAAGCTTTCCTAATATAAGTATATTGGGTAGGGACGCTGAGAATTCACAAACTAGCAGAGAAATACATGGACGGTGCCATGCACTTTCACATATTGCATTAGGACTAAGAAGAGTTACAGAGAGAAAAGAAGGGAATAAACCTGCTGAAGATAGCACTTGCATTAATGACATTTAAGGAGTAAGCTGCTGTAAGCAACACCAGAGTGCTCAAAGCAACAAAGACATTAAAAGAAGCTGGTAAAAATAGATAAGAAGCTTCGTCAACATTTCACTTGGAAAAAGCCAGGAATTACGTTTTTTGGACCTGATTCTTTGTTTCGGTACCGCTGCTTTGTGGAACTTGAGCAAGGAAAGACAGGGACCTAAATCACAGACATACATTTCCAGGGGACAATACAAATGGGGTGAGAAAGGCCTACTGGCAGGGGACAATCAAGCTCCGACTGATCAGGGCAACTGCTTTACCTCCAAGTTCAATAGGCAGAGAAGGGCCAGAAAGGAGAGTAATCCTTATCTGGATAAGAACTCCTGTTAGAAATGACTTGTAAGCTTCTGCAAGCTAGTCCCTTTGGGGGATGCTGGAAGGAGGGATCAGTTGCTAAAAATTATCTATGTCCAAACATATATGTCCAGCTTCCTCCGAGTGCCATTTGCCTCTAATTAGAATAAGAGGGTTGCGGTTTCCCTTCATCAAATCTTGACTGCATGAAACTCCTACGGGTTCTGTGACTACAAATCCAAAGGTGATTAAAATTTCCTGTGGGAAATTACAAATGCCTTTCATTTAAGGAAATTCATAACTTTTGTTTAGAAATTTTCATTTTGATTTGTACCTTTAATAGAATGGAATACTGTAAACGGATTTACATATTAGATTATAATTATGAAAGTAAAATTAATTACATTTAATACCATCTGTGTAGGCACTTAATGAAGGAACTAGAAATTCAAATTTGTCAGTTGCAACTCAGTAATTTTTTTAAAATATGAGCTGTACCTGGAAGTGTTGAATTGGGTGTAACTGTATTTTGATCACCTGGCTCATTGATTTCTGTGCCATTGCGTTTGATTTCTGAAGGACTGTATTTTGGAAAGTTAGGGGGTCCTTACTCTGCCACAACCAGCTTCCTCCTCTGTTTAGCTGCCACTCACTCTATGCAACTGCCAGATTTTCCTGTAGTAGTCCTAATAACCTCAGATACCTAATACTTTATATATTTCTGACAAAAGGAAAGGATCTTCACAGCACAAAGGACTTTGAAATCTATCTCCAGCTGAAGAAGGAACGGGAGCTCAATTCCATTAACAATTCAGCCATATAAATCTTGGCTAGTGCACATACTGGATTTAGCTTTTGTTTTACTATTGTAACTGAAAAACTGCAATACAATTCCCTGTGGGATGTTAAAAGCCGGGTAGTATAGGTCCTTCAGAAAATTCAGATGCCTAATTCTCACCCAGGAGCAAACTTTTATGACAGTTTTTAAAGCTTCTGAAAAACAGTTGGTTGCAGTGATTGAAGCTGAAGTGAGATTCGCATCCATTTTCTAATGCCTTAAAAATAACAACAGGAATAATGGCCCTTACACAATAGAATTGTAAAAAATTAGAGGTTTCACCAAAAGAGTTATTTAGATGAGAAAATTATAGCTGCACGTTTGCACATCTGCACCTTGACAATCATATCCATGAGAATGTTGTAATTGCCATGAATTATGCAAAATGCTAATTAAGAACTCTAATTCACTAATCATCTCACAGGGTCATAACTAGAGCTGAATTTTATTAAGGACATACAATTCAGTGAAATGAATTTCTGCACTATACATCTCTTTCCAGAGGAAAGAAGGGAGGGCATGCGGTCTTTGTGGTTTAGTGGGAAGGAAGGGGTTCAGAGGAAGATGTCTGGGCAGTCCAGCCACTGGCATCCTTTATGACTTCTGATGAACATCTTTGTTCCTCAGTTTACTTCGGTACAAGATCAGGAGACCACCTTCCTACCCTCGCCAGGGATGTGTAAGGCTTAGTATGTCGATGTTTATAACATGCCACCTATGTAATGCTGCATAACTCTTCAAAAAGCGACCTAAAATTTTCTGAGCTTGCTGATGTCTCTGTTAAAAAACAATAAAGAAGAATTAGCTGCTAATATGCAACTGGTACCTCTTATGAAAGTTTGAGGCAGAGGAAAAAAAAAAAAAGGCAAGGACTACACTGCAGGCAGGAAAGAAGGAACACACTGTAGTTCAGGTTTCTGTTTGGCTGACTAACAGGGATCACCACATGGAAAGACGACTCTAATTTGATATGGTATATTTGCAAAATGTTACTGACCCAGAGATGACAGAGCTAACCTTCAGAGATTCTCCTGAGGCAACGTTTAACAACGTAAAACTACAAGACTGCATCAGGCTAAGGAAATTGCACCCATGTCGATGGACACAGTCAGGTGAATCCTCAGAGGAAAATGCAGCATTTCCAAAAAAGATCTAGATGCCCCATTCCCATTAAAGTTGCTGGGGGTGGAAGCTTTAGGATCCATTAGCTGGTGCTAAAGATCTCAGTTACAGAGGTTGGATATCACAGCTTGGAAATACTGCAGGCAGGCAGGCAGATGATAGATACAGACACAGACAATAAAATCAACCACCCTCTCCAGTCCTTGTGCTATCGAGTTTCTCAGCTGTCCTGCAGTTACACATTGTGCACATGTGCTGAGAAGTATGGGACTGCTAATACAATTATATCAATGTCTGTCTGCACCAATCTTTCTAGAAGAGACAGATCTTTCTCTGCAGCACTGATCAAGGCTTCCAAACATACATTTGACCTAACAAGAAATGCACACCAAAGTGTTTTGGCAGACTGCAGAAATACACGTCAGATTAAAGATGGCATAAAGCATTCACTGTAAAGCAAGCTGCTTTATGTCATCCATCTAGTGGATAAAGCAGGTGTGGAGATGTACGTTTGCCGAGAGAACACATCAGCCCTGTTATACCAATAACGGACACTGACACCAACTTCACAGCTACCAGGGGAGATTTCCAAATCGGTGACAGTCAAACATTCATTTCCCTCTTTACGACGTCTGTCTGCTTCCATACTTTATGTTCTAAATTATGGCAAATTTACAGCCAGAATGCAAAAGGAGGAAAAAGTCTCAGGACTGGTCACAATTTTAGCATCCAAGAGTATGTTGGCACCAAGGGAGACCCAGCTGGATGGAGCAACTCTCATACTGGGGCTAGGCAGGGCCCCAAGAGACAAGAAGAAGGTAAGCACAGCACCTAGGGCTGCCTCTCACCTGCTCAGCATCCTCTTCCCACTAACCAGGGGGAAGCAAGAGGAGAAGGAGATCTCAGGATGGAAAATCAGGACAGCAGGAAAAAATGTAAATGCATATAGGCCACCGTTGCCATTTTCTGCGTGTAGCCAGAAGCAGGAGTAGAAAGCTGGAAGACAGGTTGAGGTAACACTAGGGTCTCCTGCCACGCATCCCTCCTGAGCGCTTTGACCCTGCCTGCAGAGTGCCTGCTGGGGAACTGTCAGGGCAAGAGCCAGAAACGCTTGCAGGGAAATGTTTCCTCACCAGGACTCAGCAACCGGTGCTCGCTAGCTACAGCTTGGCAAACCATTCCTGAGAACTAGAGGCTCACAGAAACACGCTGTTATTTGCTAACACAAAGTGGGTGATGTGGTTAAAGGCCAAATCCTGACCTGGTGTAAAGCAAACTCCAGTAATAAGAGAGGATCTAGCTTGATATTTTTGGGGATGAATGCATCCACTCTTCAGCAGTGGGCAAAGAGGAAGGAAATACATGATTAAGCACAAAAATAAATCCAATTAGAAAAAAATAGCTAATGTTTTATTTTCATCTTTTCTAATTTATATCTCTTCATTAAATAAATCAAATTAAATAAAACTAATTTCAAAATATAATCAAATCCAAAGAGCAGTCTTGCAGCATCTACTGACAAAATAGATAGAGGATGCTCCAAGAAGAAGGCAGAATGAGTAATTTTTCCTTGAACTGACTGCTCTGGTATTACTGTCAATTAACAGGAAGACGGCCAGGGAACTCAACGCTGGCAGCGTTGCAAATGCAACCCGTGACATTTTGCGATTCTGCTGGCTTGGCTAAAATTGTTAGTCTTCATTCCCACTCCCGTGCTGACAGGAGTGGCCAGGTGAGCTTGTGGGTCATAATATGGGACTGACGACAAAGAAATGTAGATTCATTGTACGGATCTGCCACAGGCCTGCTGCAGGAGCCACGGGAAAGTAATTTAATCAGGCTGTGAATCTAGGATATCATCTGTGTTTTTTTCCACCCCTGCTCTCTAGTTTGTTGAGCTGCAAGCAGCGTGACTGACAAGCTCCCACTGTGTGTCTGTGTTCTACCTAACACACAGTCTCCAACCTAGGAAAAAGCCTCTAGGAGAGCAGAAGCCCCTCAAATGATAAAAACTCATTATCCTCTTGGTTTTACATCCAAACCATGAGCATTTGGCATTCGTGGAAAGGTGTCATGACTGCCAATTGCTACATACTTCCACCGTGTATTCAGTTTAGCATTATGATTATTGTCAGTCATAGAAGGAGCACGGATATATAACACATAGCAGAGATAAACTGCATAGATGCAAACTGAAAAATGAGCAGCTCAGGTTAGAGACAGGGTATGACCTAAAATGTTCTTCAAGATATGTCACCAACATCGATATCGCAAGAGCAGAAAAGGGCTTTCCAGCTGCTGGAAGATGGGACTGGATTACATGCCTTGCTTAAAGCAAATACCCACTCAAAAGCAAAAACCCCCCTGGCAGGAGTTCCCCAGGCAGCCCTAGCTCAGTGTCCTGCACACACCAACAATTCAGTGATGAGAGGGTCGAACACAAGGTCTACGAGGTAAAGCACAGGGATTCTCCTCATTCTATGCAGAGCAACAGGGAACGGCTTAATTTGTTAAAAGTGTCGAACAGCACAAAAAAAGGTCTCAGAAAAGGGGCTCTATTTGGGAAGGTGACATGCCTGCTGACCCTTCGGGTGACCACAAATATCTTCAGGTGCCTATCAGTTAGAGAAACAGTGCCCTGATATCGAAAGCAGGGGAAGGGCACTGCTGAGCCGAGTCTTCCCCTGGTGGGAAAATGCAATATTAAAAGCGTTCCATTCCTGCAGCATTTGCAGTGGAGTTGAATGAAGGAAGCAATCAGCTTGTTCTTTAGGAGGAATAATCACAAAGCAACAAATGGCTAGAAGTCAATATTTATTAAACTGCAAGCCAGTTGCATTTTACGAGCGCCAAAAGTGAGAACATTATTATAAGATCTGATAAATCAAAGCACTGAGAGTAAACACACTGTGTAAGCTACAATTATATGCCTCTGCGAGATCAATAATTCAAGAGGTTTCATCCTCATTATGCATGATGGCCTATGGGAAGTTGGCCTCTTGAGAGTGCTTGCTTGGACTGAGAACAGATGCAGGGGCTTTTGAAGAATTCCTGTCTCCAAATTTCAAGTGGTCGACTATCATACTTTCAGAGATGCAGGAGCAGTACAATTATCTGTAGTTTGTGGGAGAGCAGCTATTTCTCCTGTGCTAATACCAGGTGCAGAAGGCACTGCGGGAACTGTTCACACATGCACACCCACAAGCTTTGCAGGGAGTGCTTACCTCCCCAGGGAACGCTGCGCAGTTAGGATCTGCTTGGTGCTAATTAAAAGCAACACGGTGTGTTAAGGACCACCATTCAGTACTGAAGTACCCACTCCAGCAAAAGGAGCTTAGGAGAAGTGCTCCCTTTGCTCTTCCTATGGACTACTCTCAGCACAGCATCCGATCAATGTAAACTTTAAGCGAACAAGCACGCTGGTTTCTCTGTCACTGAATACATGCAGACTCAGTGTATTAGCATGGAGCAGAGGGGGAAGGGGAAGAACTGCCCTGCTTTTTCTTCTGGATAACACAACCTGCAGAGGTAACGGCACTCCAAGACACCTCTAGCCAGCCAGCCCCACAAAGGACACCAGGGAGTTGTAGGAGAGAACCGATATTGTGATATTGTGATGAACCCTCTTCTCCAGTTCTCCAGTTCTCCCCCTGTTCAATGAAACTGTCTCCCTTCTCACGTCAGCAGCAAAACTCCCAGGATTTTGTTTTAAGTAGGTTATTCTGCTGTCCATTTGTTGATGTAAATTCCCCTAAAAAGCCCTACAAATTGCTCTCTTGCATTGGGCATAATCAATATCATTCCTGCTTGCCCTCCCTGAGATAGCACTTATATTTTTCTGAAGAATGCTCTCAAACACAAAGACTGCTTGACCTTTACTGCATATCCAGGGCCTGTTTATTTCTTAGCCTTCTTGTTTAGGAGGGTACCTGCCTTGCTGTGACTCACTTACAGTCTGCTGGAGTAGCCTCCATGCTGAGTCTACTGATTAGCCAAAGATTCATTTATCAGCAGATGAGGTTATGAGGTTGTCTTAGCTACACTCCCCAGCAACCTGCTTGATACTGATTTCATTTGCACTAATAGTACCATAAAGTAAACAGCCTTGCCTTTGTTATTTGCTTTAAAGTAATCAATGCAGTGTGCAACTCATTCACTCTGAGGCTTAATCAAATTAACTATATTTGTTCCCCACTTATTGCTATGGATTTCAGTCCTAATTAAGCTCCTAATCCATGAAGTTGTTTTCTTCCTGGGATACTATGGGAAAGGCTGTTCCCACCTCCTCCCCCCTCCCTCTCACACAGGGTTATGTCAACTGGAAAGCTGTTTCCTTAAAGAAGATGCAGTTACTTCTGCCATCAAGTTGCCAAAACTCAATGCCATCGAGCTTCTAATTAAAAATCTAAATAATTTGAAAAGGGCTAAATAAATAACTCCAGAAGGGTAGTCAGTTAGCCGAGCTCATCAGAAATACATTGGCATATGCCAACGCAGAATCTAATTTTCTAAGGATGGCTTAGGTTTTAGGCAAACTTAGCAATGTGTTTATAAAACCAGATTGCTTTAAGAGGCAGTAATTCTCTCTAGTTGGGAATACTGTGCTTTCCTAAAGAAACTGGAGGCATGCTCTCTTTGTTTCTGTCTACTAATCCTCCATCAAAACTTCTGAACTTTTTGATCCAACTTAATCACATTTGGCAGAAAGATGGACATCTCCAAGATACTGTTTTCCTGCAGCTGTTGGAAACAGCTGGACAGGGAGGTGAGAGACCCAAGTTAGTGCTCAAAGAGGAAGAAGCTGTATACGAATGAGTTCAACCACACGCTTAGTAGACAACAGAAAAGCTACAGGGGACAGAGCTGTAAAGAGGCACTCCTCACAAGGATCCACCACGCTCTGCCATACTTGTTTCTGCTACTATAGCGCCAAAGCAATCCGCTGCTTGCAGACCCCTCCGAGTCTACTCTCGCAGTGGTACTACCTGCAGCCTCAGCCCTGCAAGGAACTGGGCTCCTCCACCGAGGGCTGAAAGCTTTCCATTCTTGCTGAAGTTGCACTTAACGTTTTATTCCCAAAACAGTCAAAACAGAGTTCCAAATTTTAAAAACTCAGTATTTTTTTCTGTGGTTTCACTGGATCAAATGATTTGATTCACCATGACTTAATGCATAATTTTGGTCACCTGATATAAGCCTGTTCTATGCAGGAAGGGTTTTCCCTGAAAGAAATCGTCTGTAGTAGGTAAGTTTAAGCTTGTGCTTGAGAGCGGTAATTAACGTTTGAAACAATGACAACCAACTCCTACTAATACAGTCATGAAACAACCCAGGGAGATCAACAGCAACTACGATTTGTTGTGAACAACTACTTCATTTGAGAAACCCTAGCCCTCAATGCCTCACAAAACAGCATCATTCCAAACCTGCCCAAGTAAAAGCAAATGTCCGTATTTTTCAGGTTAATTTGTCAGGAGTGTTCATTTAAGTGTAACGGTTATTAACCATGTCTTGGCATTTAGCCTAAGAAAAGTATATTAAAATGCTTTAAATAAAATCCTGCAAAATTAAGAGGAATACCAACTGGGGATTACTTTTTTTTTTAATCGGATTTTTTTTTTTCCTAGCCATGTTTTTGAAAGGCAGGATAACAGCATTGCAGGGACATTATTCACTGTCACTTGTGAAAATTCCTCTTGAAAATATTTAGATATTATGCTTCCTGCCCAGGAAGTTCCAGTTAACATATATTATCTGTTTCTATATTAGTCAAAATTTTATATACTGGTTCTAGCCAACTGCAAATGCTACAGAAGGAGGTCTGAGTACATCTGCAGTCACTGAAGCATCAAAAGTGCAAATAAGAACTTGGGTAGCCATGCTGCTTGGAGGCTTTTCTGCTCACAATTTAAGTAGGATTAAAATATAATGGACCGTTGCTCTCAAAACTCAAGCATACAAATACATGTCTACATGCTTTCACTTTTATGAGAACTGTGGAGTTAATGAAAGGAACTCCAGTGTGCACTCACTGAAGATGTCTGGTTAAGCATACATATAAAAGCTTTCCTAAATAGTGATCACAGTGCATAAAGCTGGCCAAGTGGAGAAGATTAAGATGAGGATTCTTTGATTCAACAACCTCATTCGCCATAAACGTAACTGCAATTGTGTTTCCCCAGAGGTAGCAGCATTTCAGAGAGGCATCCATGATTTTTACATACAAACATACTTGTCAAAAGCATCAGCCAGAACTACAGAGCTGCCATAGCTCAGCTATCATTATTGCTTTCTATTCTGGTTACAGGTGAATACCATATGCAGCATTCACATGCATATGGACAAAGCTGTGTTCTAGCTAGCAGCTACCATCCTGCCTGCAGAGCAAAGGGACGGATCCTGATTGATTTTAAGCACTTCTGAGTATTCGTACGAAACATTACTACCCCAAGTCTAATGTTTTAAAACTTGGATGCTTTAAATTAAGCCATTAAATCCATACTTACTCAGTGCATAAGTGTCCTGAATTCCTGAATAGCGCTCTCAATCAAGTCTTACCCAGATCAAATCAATCATATTAAGACATTTTTTTAAAGTCTCAGCAGGTGACTTTCCAGGGAAACCTGTGGAGCCACAGAGTTTGAATTGCCATTGGAAGACTTGATCTTCCCTCAAAGCTGCCAGGTTTAAGGGCAATCCCTCCTCAGTGAGTCTAGGGTAAACAGTGCTCGTGCATCCCTGCTGCAGAGCCACTCTACATCAGGCAGCAGAGCACTCCCCAGGTACCCCATACAACCTTCACTTCATGGCAGACAAAGAATCTCTGCTACTTTGCAATGAACTGCCTAGAGAAGTTACTATATTTTTCTCTTCTTTGCCCTAATCATCACACACAGCCTGACAATATTTCACAGTGGTGCAAGAATGAAATGGAGCAAATTTCTGTGAAGTGCTCCATTAAGCAACAGCAGAAAATTAACGGGTGCCACAAAGTGATCAGAAGTGACTCACTGTCTCCTGTTGGCTAGAAAAAACAAGGTTTGGAGGCAAAAAGAGGAGAGAAATCATGAAGCAGGAACAATAACTGTGGAAGGCATCGGACAAAGAAGAGATGGCAAGGAATTCCTCAGACTCCATAAAAAACAGGCCATAGGATTGAAAATCATATTAGAAAAGACAAGAAATAGACTTTGTATGTTGAACTAAAAAATCTGAACCCCTGACTCATTTACCCCAACCTATGTTTATCCCCCCAAAGACTGGAATTTGGCCTTTTGCACCTTGCTACCTCTGTTCTCTTCTGCCTCATTGGTAGAGGTGACACTTTGACCCCAATGAAGCCATCTTCACTTAACAGAGATCCCCCCACTCCCAGTTGCAAACATCCTCAATTACATTCCCTCAGAAGAAGGCATCCAAAGGGTTACTGACAGACTAGGGCTGGCATCAGTGTAGCCAGATTTCCACTTAGAAACAGACAGCTCTGGACATACTACACATGCTGCAAATGAAAAAGCCTATAAATACACAGAATAACATCATCAGAATCAAAAAACCCCTCCCCCAAACACTTCAGTGCTTCCCGAACGTGACCAAGGTAAATATGGCTCAGAAGCTATTTCCCACACCAAGGAGAGAGACAAACATCGACTCTGTAAAACCAAGCCAGAAAGGAGCTTTCAGACACAAGTGACCCTCAAAGCCAGCCCTGCTCTACCACGCTGCTACTAACACTGGACTACTTGGGCAGTCCCAGCACTGCCATGCAGACACCACACCAACACACCAGCTGAGCACAGCAATCAGAAAGCTGTTGACTAAAGCAGCAATCAGTTTATCTGCAAAGCACAGCCAAAGCACCTGGTCTCTGTCACCATTGCCCAAAACACTGCATAAAGATTTGATAGCACCTGTCTGAGAACTATTAATTTCTACCCAGGAAATCTTCTCAGTAATACCAGGTTAGTGCATTTTTGGGCACTGCAGGCAGAAATACCAGAAGTTGCATTTTTAGGGAATTCCAAGTACTGACAGACATCACTGTGAAAAGGCAGCGCAGCAGTTTTCCTGCACAGGACTTCGAGCTCCTTTCTGAAGCAAGATCATAGAATCACAGAATGCTTTGGGATGGAAGGCACCTTTAAAGGTCATCTAGTCCATCCCCCCTGCAATTGGCAGGGACATCTTCAACTAGATCAGGTTGCTCAGAGCCCCATCCAGCCTCTCCTTGAATGTTTCCAAGGATGGGGCATCTACCACCTCTCTGGGCAACCCAGTGTTTCACCACCCTCATCGTGAGAAATTTTTGCCTTGTGCTTAGTCTAAATCTACCTTCTTTTAGTTTAAAACCATTACCCCTTGTCCTATCACAACAGGCCCTACTAAAAAGACTATCCCCATCTTTCTTGTAGGCCCCCTTTAAGTATTGAAACGCTGCAATAAGGTCTCTCCACAGCCTTCTCTTCTCCAGGCTGAACAACCCCAGCTCTCTCAGCCTTTCCTCATAGCAGAGGTGCTCCATCCCTCTGATCATTTTTGTGGCCCTCCTCTGGACCCGCTCCAACAGGTCCATGTCTTTCCTGTCCTGAGGACCCCAGAGCTGGACGCAGCACTCCAGGTGGGGTCTCACCAGAGCAGAGGAGAGGGGCAGAATCACCTCCCTCGACCTGCTGGCCACGCTGCTTTTGATGCAGCCCAGGATACGGTTGGCTTCCTGGGCTGTGAGAGCTCATTGCTGGCTCATGTCCAGCTTTTCATCTATTGGTACCCCCAAGTCCTTCTCTGCAGGGCTGCTCTCAAGCCCTTCATCCCCCAGCCTGTATTGATACTGGGGATTGCCCTGACCCAGGTGCAGGACCTTGCACTTGTCCTTGTTGAACCTCGTGAGGTTCTCATGGGCCCACTTCTCAAGCTTGTCCAGGTCCCTCTGGATGGCATCCCAATGCATAAAGATCTGTAAAGCCACTCCATTAGCCTGCTCCAGCACAACAGAGACTTGTCGTGCCAACACTCACCTACTGCAATGGGCCTGCTATCATTAAAGGCATGCCAATCTCTGCCAGCTCCTGAAGCCCCTCATGGTTGCTATGGACTCAGAGGGAATGAGGAGCAGGACCATGATCGGACAGGTCTGAATTGAAATAACTGCTGTCACTGCTCAGCATCTGTACACATACAATCACACAGACTCTCTGCCTTCCTGCACTTTTTTCTTCCTTTTTCATATCTGTCAGCTAAACCAAAGATCCAAATGCAAAACGTAGCACTGGGGAAAATTATGTGGGTTTGTGGCATTCCCTGGAGGGCTCTGGGTCCATGAAGCAATGAATGGATTATAATGAGTCATAAATATGGTACTTTCATCTGTGAAAGGATCCTATTCTGCTATTCATATAATGTAAAGGCAAACTGCCCATTTTCTCCAGACCAGTAATCTGAAATCTCAAAAAGGAAAAGAAAAATAAAGAGAAAGTTTCTCTAGGCACAAATTAAGCAGACAAATATGCAAGACAACATATTTAGCAGCAGCTTTGGGAACTTTGAATAAGAAAAATAGGTGCAATTGTCTTTTAATTATTCTGAAACATAATACTGGAACAGCTAGATCAGAAGCACCATATTCAGGAGAGAAAATGAGGATGCAGTTGTACTTATGATTACTCTTCATTTTTGTGACCCCTTTGAATCTCTTTTGCTGTAAGACACATCCTCAAACTCTAGTGCAGGTTTACAAATTAAAGTTATTTACAAAAATCACTGTCCATCCAGAAGAGGTGAGCCTTCTTCCATGTACGTGAGTCACCCCACATTAGTTTGCTGAGCTCTGGCTTACCTGCTGAGCCACAGCTTTCCCACTGCCTACTTGCCTGCTTCTGCTAATACTATCAGCTACTATTACTTTGACAGCATGCCTAATATAGAGATCTTTTGTATCCAAGCTGGTAAGTAACCAGCTTCCAGGCAGCCTGCTGCACTCTGGGTCTGAAAAAAACTGTCAGTCATCCTCCTTTAAAGCAGCATTTGGATAAACCAGATGGACTATTCCTTCTCTGAAATCACACCCACTGAGTGGATCCATTGCACATGGCAAGTTTGCATGGGTTAAATTGAATGACAGCAGACAGATTGCCGATTTCCAGTAATTACAAGGGACACCTTCCTGGGCTTTTCTGCTTAAAAGAGGAACACGCTTTTCTTATTTCAGGCTGAAAAAAATCCTGCCATGGTTGTCCTCATTGCAGCCCGATCCTAGTGATAACCCCCTCAATATCCCTGTACCATACTGATGTTAAAAGCAAATAAAGAACAGGGTATCCCATGCCTGCATGTCGCTCCACTTGCAAACTATTATTTGCAACAGTTCCCCAAAAGGCCACAGGACTTCTTCCCTGCCCAGGCCACCACAGGTAGCAAGCATTTGAAATATAAGCACAAAGACATTCTGGATCAGTTCAATGCCTGTTTAAGAGGGACACAGCACAGGGATTTAGGGACTTTGGGGGACGAGGGTGTAAGTAAAGACACACAGATGTCAGCAAGGACTAGCTTTCCTGAGCTTCAGATCAGTACTGTAGCATGCACCTATAGAGACTTTTGCCTTAAAATAAAACAAAGCATGTAGGGCAAGCATATATATTGAATCAGTGCAGTTTGTCTGCACTCTAAGACCACTAATAAGCATACAGCTCAAGCAGAGCACTGAGCAGAGATGTGAATGCCAACATGTTTCCAAGGCTGAGAAAAAAAGATGCCTTCTTGATGTTCTTCCCAGCTGTTGCTAAGAAGTTTTGCTCAGTTTTTTCTCCCCCTGCATTTGCCAAGAGACCTTTCTAGAAAATTTGCATATGGATATTACCCACTTAAAATGGAAGAGAAATCATGGCTCAAGTGAGATGATTCTCTGGTACTGACATAACTAAAAGAAAGCAAGTGGCATCAATGAAAAGCAGTGGCTGAGGTTTTCAAAAATAGGTGGCTACAGTCACTTGTTTTCTCTTTAATGGAGACTGCGCAGAGCAGTCTTGAAAATCAGGCTATTTATTTTGGTATTTCAGGCCATCCAAATAGGAATTTAAGACAAACCCAATTAAGAAAAAAAGAACCATGAGTTTTCCCATGTACTTTGTACTTCAGAATTCCCCCCGACCCAGCAGTGTCCATTTTCCTATAAAATGTTTACACTCAGATTAGAATAGCGAAACCAGAATGGCTTTTCAACTGTCAGTGTTTTTTTCAATTTTCATTTTCCAGTAAAGTTTCCCTTTCCAAACTAACTTAAGACCCTTTCCCCCCCTCCTTCTACAATTTCCACTCTTTTTTTTTTTTGTACGTGCTTGTTTGTAATTTTAGACTGCAATTCCAACGGCAACCCCCTGCTTTCTTGCGAGGACTTTCAAAAGAGCCTGAAGGAGTTAGGCATCCAACTCCCAGACATATAACTTGTTAAAGCATCACTGAAAGTCCCAGCCCATATGGAAAGCAAAACCAGCTCTCCAGAAGCAGGCTTACGATCCATCAGAAAGCCAGTTTTCCATGATTTGCAGCCGTCAGTGGCTCCCAGTACTGTAACTAACCCCACATGTGAGCAGTCCCATTGACTCCAAGGGAATTGCTCATAGCTTGAAGTTAACAATAATTATGCAGATCTTACAGAGCATTTGCTCTCTCTCCGTCTCGGAGAGATGTTAGTAAGAAGGTCAATGCCTTTATTCCCATTGTACAGTTGAGGAAATGGAGGTGATGTGACTGGGCCAACCTGAATGGCAGAGCCAGGATAAATACCGTGATGAATAAAGGCTGCCGGTTATTACCTCGCTTGCGAAGTGTTTAATTACTAGAGTCTCATAAGAAAATTTATGAAACAGAATCCATTTCCCTGTTCTCCCTCTTTCCTGAGCACTGATTCCAGCTAATCATCATTCATCCTTCGTGCCATCACATGAAAGATAACTACAGAGCGAATAAAAAGAGTATTTATACAGCTAAGGAAGGATTTACATAGCTGGTTCCTTAGGAGCTTTTACCATGTACTGGATCAAAAATCAATTTTTAAGAAATTGCCTAAATAAATACATATTTGCCTTATAGACTGTGATAGCTCATTCAGAGCCCTGATGGTGCGGTGAGGAAACAAACTTCGCTCTTGGATATTCCTACAGGAAGGTCCTACTCATCTGCAGGACCACTCACCTAAACCACCATTACACTACAGTTCCCCCATGGTTTTGCTTTTTATACCAGACTGACCACTGGCAGGAGGAGATGCCATGCCTTATGGCAACCTCAGACCTACCCGGGACACCCTGTCGTTTGCTATGCCTTCCCCAGCCCTTGGCAAGCCAAAAATCGCGTGCTGGTTTTCAGTTTAAACAACTGGTGTGCATTGCAGCTTTAGCACTGTTACACACAACTTGCTCCCTGCTTTATCTATTCTTATCTGGGACAACTAAGCACCTAAACCACTGGGAATACACTAAGGGTCAGTCTTTTTATCAGCAGCATGGGTTTCTTGCTGCCTGCCCTACAAGTGCGTCTGATCTTTAGAATCCAGCTTTCTCTTCTGTAGCAGAAGGGCTGTATTTCTCTTAGATCTAGCTCATCTTCCACTTCCATGTGACAAGAGTTAGTTTAACGTTAAAATGATGTTGTTTCAGGCCTTCATGCTTCTGGGCACTGAGAACAGAGTAGGCAGAACTGTGAATATGTAATCTTGGCATGACTTTTGCTTTCCATTGCCTTTACTGGCCACTAGTGGGATATTACAACAAATAGATTTCTGGCAGAACCAATTCTGTAAGAGATTCCTATCTCTTTTTGCTTAATTATTTTTTTGGCTTGGACTTTTTGCTGATTATCTTTAAATTAATTGTGAGAGGAGGGGGAGATTTTTTTGGGTCCTTTGGTCTCCGAAGTATTGAAAATACTTTTTTCATTTCTGTCTCCTGCAGACACATCCAGAGTGTCCATGAGACAATTTATGAAAGTTCCCCACAAAATTCTCAGTTCTCTGATGCCTTGTGAACCTCCATGTCTTCGTTCTCCTCTCATTTCCATGCCAGAGTTGAGACTTTGTCACTTTAAACAAAGCACTGGCTTTCTTTTACAGCCCACATCAGGTATGTATACCAGATCAGAAAGACAACAACCTGTGCTCACCTTCTGCTGGTTCAGGCACCAACAGGACATTCAGCACTGTGCAGTAATACTTGTCAGTGTTACTAATTCACGTAACTCAGTCTTCAGGTTTTAAGTAAACTACCCACAACCCTGAGCTGTTCTGTACAGCAATTCCCCCATGATTTTCATTTAAAACAAACAATAAATGGAGTCACTTTCAACTTCTCAGCTTTATTTGCTTGCCTGGGGAAGTGAGAGTGTTTCTTGCTGTTGTTTTTTTTTGTTCAATAGCTTCTTCCATGGACAACTTTCTGATACCTGATAGCCCCCAGTGGCCCACAACTACCTATTGGTAAATGCTGCTGGCAGAGAATCTGGCACCCAGTTTTATGCACCTGTGTAATGTGTGTGTAAAAATGACACCGAAAATTGATTTAGCTATTACAACATCCAGAGCATTGCCTATCCCCTTTTTGTAGTCTGTTGACTACAGATGGTGCTGGATAACCCAAATTAAGGGCTCATGCAATCTGAAACAAGGGGCATGTATTACACGTTTACAGCAAGAAATGCAAACACCAAATGCAAATAAATAGTGTTTCCCACAGGTCCC
The DNA here is from genome assembly GCF_047370975.1 of Nipponia nippon. Taxonomy (NCBI): domain Eukaryota; kingdom Metazoa; phylum Chordata; class Aves; order Pelecaniformes; family Threskiornithidae; genus Nipponia; species Nipponia nippon. The sequence goes on from NW_028262380.1 coordinate 60,285,073, forward strand.
TTCTCTTTTGTTGCCCAGTGAGTATTTTCTAACTAAAATGTTGTTTTTAGTATTGTATCTGTGTGGCACAATAAGCCTTGTACAAATTGCTACAGAGTCTGTGGAAACGCACATTCAGGTTATATGCAGTTACAAAACTGGTATTTGGGGAACCATCTCATAAAAATGTAGTTTACACCCTTGGGGCTTAGTTTATAGGGGGATTCAAGCGGCATTTTATCTGGTTAAAATCAAGTTTCTGCCATGATTTTCAAGCTTTCTGTCTTGGCTTTGGTCTCTCTGACTAGACGTTTTTCACTTCCTGCACTGAGCACTATTTAGTAGGGCAGCTTTCTCTCTGTGAAACACTTGCACATCCAAGTAGCTTGAAAAGGCTACCTAAGCAATTAGTAGATGACAACATTTTATAAACACTAGCAATCTCTTACAGAAGAAAAACATGATCTAGAATAAAAAAAAAATCCTAAAAAATCCTGCAAAATTATTTCATAAGGTCTTGCTTTCATGTTTTACCATACATTTTTCCCAAGTTATGACTAATTTCACTTATCAGATACTATCTTTCTCCCTCAGGAATGTCTTTTCTTTCCTATTTTTTTCCCCAAAGGCACATTTTCACAGAAGATAATTTGTGACAATGTGGCGATTTTATACCATCAAAATTCCTCTCTTACAGGGGGCCTCAATACTTCCGAATCAAAACACTTCTCATGTTAGAAATGCCTTTAATTCATTGTTCTACTGGCATGTAGGGAAGGACTAACAGCTTCAGTCCACAGGCATAGAGTCTGGTCTGGCTGAGAGGCATGGGCACAGTCGTTCGGGCAGACACAAGCCACTGCTTCAGCCTCCACAGGATTTATGCTAACTGGCTGAGCACATGACGGACTTTGATACCAGCCAGTCACAACCCAAAATTCAAGAGGGAATTTAAGAGCAACATGGGATGCTTTACTTAAAGCAATTTATTCTATCACTTCATGTAAACGGTTCTTTGTTCAAGTTAAATCATTTATAACAATTTAAAAGGGGAAGGGAAGTTGAAGGGCAGGCTGCTTTGGGAATTATGGGTACATAAAACATGGTGAGACACATCATCTGATCCAGCATCTTCCAGAATGCCCTTGTCATGCTCTTCTCTCACTACAAGCCTGGTCCCAAAACTCACTGGTGGACACGCTGCCCAGTTGCTTGTGGCTTTCATCCTAGGGACACCCTCCACTGGTCTGTGCTATTTGTGCAGTTAGATTGTATGTCAGCATTTGCTCACGTATAGAGAGAAAAAGAAATAAGCTAAGAGTAGCGGGCTAGGCTTGCTATTGATTTAGTTAGCATTAATGCATGGAAAATGCTTGCATAGAGTTCATTACTTAGTTTCTCTGACAAAGATTTGTCTATTAAAGAAAAGCGTTGCAGGTCCAGGGGTGCTGTGGTAAGTGCAGGTTATCAAGAGACTTTCTCAGTTCACTGACACCATGCCTGCAGTCCCAGAAATGGCCCCTGGAGGAGAGCAATCCTAAAAAGTACTAATCCTCCTGCCAGCAGGAAGAAAGACAGCACACATAGGCTAGAACAGGCAACTGGCTCAAGCAGACAAAAGAACACTAAAGAAAATTAACCTTCACGTAACTTCTGTAAGGTTTAAATTTTGTTTAAAAATTTAAACAAATTTAAGGTGTCCTCCAGGTGTCCATGGAGCCTTTACGCTCTGCCTAATTTGATTTTCACCTGTGCTGGAGACATGGTGCCAACATTAGCTGCATAGGTGCCCTGCAATCTGGGACAATGCTGTACTGATCACATGCAAACTCAGACAGGACCTCTAGATAAATATCACGTAGCTCACTCTTTGCATGGCCACAATTCAATTATCTTTTAAAAGCCTTCATACCATAGGTGTCTACTGACTGGGAAAGAAAGGTGGGATGCATGTCCAACCACTTTGTTTGAGATTATATTGAAGGCACATATTCACACCTTCTCATTTTCAGCACTTAATTTAGGTGCCAAAATTATTCAACTGGTCAGACTGCCAGAGGGTGCCCCAGAACACACCAGTCAGGCTGCCAGTTCCAAGTTAGCATCTGATGTCTCTACATCCCTTTTGCCGACTACAGAAGGAGGTGTGAATTATCTCTACAAAGTATCTCACCTCAGTCTTTGACTAATTCTGCTACTAGAGACCTTGCACTTTACTCCCTAAGTAGCTCAGTGAAATTAAGGGAGTTGGAAATATTGTTAAGTCTGATCCTGCCCCCTGAAGTCCACAAGGCCGCATCCGCTGTCATGCCATCAAGAGGTGGGGCACAGAAGTCTCTCCATCCATCCCGTTGCTCTGCCTCCTGCAGATTTACTTGACAAGGGAGAGTCCCTGTTGTGAAGGCTTTACAATCTACATAATCAGAGAAACTACACAAACCAAACCAAACAAATCAGGGGTAAGGACATGCAGCAGGCTGGTAATGGTGTGGATAAGTCTCCCT